>NC_044037.1:309295206-309394965 GCF_901765095.1 Microcaecilia unicolor | reverse complement strand
GTGAGAGGCTGACAGCTGTAAAATGAGATTTTTGAGCGAGGGGAGGGTGAGTGTGAGAGGGTGACAGCTGTATGAGGGAGGATTTTACAGAGGAGAGGGTTAGTGTGAGAGGGTGACAGCTGTAAAATGAGGTTTTGACAGAGGGGAGGGTTAGTGTAGAGTGTAACAGCTGTAAAATGAGGTTTTGACAGAGGGGAGGGTTAGTGTGAGAGGGTGACAGCTGTATAATGAGGTTTTACAGAGGGGAGGGGTTAGTGTGAGAGCGTGACAGGTGTATAATGAGGATTTTACAGAGAGGAGGGTTATTGTCAGAGAGTGACAGCTGTATAATGAGGTTTTTACAAAGGGGAGGGTTAGTGTGAGGGTGACAGCTGTAAAATGAGTTTTGACAGAGGGAAGGGTTAGTGTAAGAGGGTGACAGCTGTACAATGAGGTTTTTACAGAGAGGAGGGTTAGTGTGAGAGGCTGACAGCTGTAAAATGAGGTTTTGACAGAAGGCAGGGTTAGTGTGAGAGGATGAGCTATATAATGAGGTTTTGACAGAAGGGAGGGTTAGTGTGAGAGGGTGAGCTGTAAAATGAGGTTTTGACAAAGGGGAGGGTTAGTGTGAGAGGGTGACAGTTGTATAATGAGGTTTTGACAAAGGGGAGGGTTATAGTGAGAGGGTGAGCTGTATAATGAGGTTTTGACAGAGAGGAGGGTTAGTGTAAGAGGGTGACATCTGTATAATGAGGTTGTGACAGGTTATCGTGAGAGGGTGACAGCTGTAAAAGGTTTTTTCAGAGGGGAAGGTTAGAGGGTGACAGCTGTAAAATGAGGTTTTGATAGAGGGGAGGGTTAGTGTGAGATGGTGACAGCTGTAAAATGAGGTTTTGACAGATGGGAGGGTTAGTGTGAGGGTGACAGCTGTAAAATGAGGTTTTGACAGAGGGGAGGGTTAGTGTGAGAGGCTGACAGCTGTAAAATGAGATTTTGACAGAGGGGAGGGTGAGTGTGAGAGGGTGACAGCTGTATGAGGGAGGATTTTACAGAGGAGAGGGTTAGTGTGAGAGGGTGACAGCTGTAAAATGAGGTTTTGACAGAGGGGAGGGTTAGTGTTAGAGTGTAACAGCTGTAAAATGAGGTTTTGACAGAGGGGAGGGTTAGTGTGAGAGGGTGACAGCTGTATAATGAGGTTTTTACAGAGGGGAGGGTTAGTGTGAGAGCGTGACAGGTGTATAATGAGGATTTTACAGAGAGGAGGGTTATTGTCAGAGAGTGACAGCTGTATAATGAGGTTTTTACAAAGGGGAGGGTTAGTGTGAGGGTGACAGCTGTAAAATGAGTTTTGACAGAGGGAAGGGTTAGTGTAAGAGGGTGACAGCTGTACAATGAGGTTTTTACAGAGAGGAGGGTTAGTGTGAGAGGCTGACAGCTGTAAAATGAGGTTTTGACAGAAGGCAGGGTTAGTGTGAGAGGATGAGCTGTATAATGAGGTTTTGACAGAAGGGAGGGTTAGTGTGAGAGGGTGAGCTGTAAAATGAGGTTTTGACAGAAGGGAGGGTTAGTGTGAGAGGATGAGCTGTATAATGAGGTTTTGACAGAAGGGAGGGTTAGTGTCAGAGGGTGACAGCTGTATAATGAGGTTTTTACAGAGGGGAGGGTTAGTGTGAGAGCGTGACAGGTGTATAATGAGGATTTTACAGAGAGGAGGGTTATTGTCAGAGAGTGACAGCTGTAAAATGAGTTTTGACAGAGGGAAGGGTTAGTGTGAGAGGGTGACAGCTGTACAATGAGGTTTTTACAGAGAGGAGGGTTAGTGTGAGAGGCTGACAGCTGTAAAATGAGGTTTTGACAGAAGAGAGGGTTAGTGTGAGAGGATGAGCTGTATAATGAGGTTTTGACAGAAGGGAGGGTTAGTGTGAGAGGGTGAGCTGTATAATGAGGTTTTGACAGAAGGGAGGGTTAGTGTGAGAGGGTGACAGCTGTATAATGAGGTTTTTACAGAGGGGAGGGTTAGTGTGAGAGCGTGACAGGTGTATAATGAGGATTTTACAGAGAGGAGGGTTATTGTCAGAGAGTGACAGCTGTAAAATGAGTTTTGACAGAGGGAAGGGTTAGTGTGAGAGGGTGACAGCTGTACAATGAGGTTTTTACAGAGAGGAGGGTTAGTGTGAGAGGCTGACAGCTGTAAAATGAGGTTTTGACAGAAGAGAGGGTTAGTGTGAGAGGATGAGCTGTATAATGAGGTTTTGACAGAAGGGAGGGTTAGTGTGAGAGGGTGACAGCTGTATAATGAGGTTTTTACAGAGAAGAGGGTTAGTGTGAGAGGCTGACAGCTGTAAAATGAGGTTTTGACAGAAGGGAGGGTTAGTGTGAGAGGATGAGCTGTATAATGAGATTTTGACAGAAGGGAGGGTTAGTGTGAGAGGGTGAGCTGTATAATGAGGTTTTGACAGAAGGGAGGGTTAGTGTGAGAGGGTGACAGCTGTATAATGAGGTTTTTACAGAGGGGAGGGTTATCGTCAGAGAGTGACAGCTGTATAATGAGGTTTTTACAGAGAGGAGGGTTAGTGTGAGAGGCTGACAGCTGTAAAATGAGGTTTTGACAGAAGGGAGGGTTAGTGTGAGAGGATGAGCTGTATAATGAGGTTTTGACAGAAGGGAGGGTTAGTGTGAGAGGGTGAGCTGTATAATGAGGTTTTGACAGAAGGGAGGGTTAGTGTGAGAGGGTGACAGCTGTAAAATGAGTTTTGACAGAGGGAAGGGTTAGTGTGAGAGGGTGACAGCTGTACAATGAGGTTTTTACAGAGAGGAGGGTTAGTGTGAGAGGCTGACAGCTGTAAAATGAGGTTTTGAGAGAAGGGAGGGTTAGTGTGAGAGGATGAGCTGTATAATGAGGTTTTGAGAGAAGGGAGGGTTAGTGTGAGAGGGTGACAGCTGTATAATGAGGTTTTTACAGAGAGGAGGGTTATTGTCAGAGAGTGACAGCTGTATAATGAGGTTTTTACAAAGGGGAGGGTTAGTGTGAGGGTGACAGCTGTAAAATGAGGTTTTGACAGAAGGGAGGGTTAGTGTGAGAGGATGAGCTGTATAATGAGGCTTTGACAGAAGGGAGGGTTAGTGTGAGAGGATGAGCTGTATAATGAGGTTTTGACAGAAGGGAGGGTTAGTGTGAGAGGGTGACAGCTGTAAAATGAGGTTTTGACAGAAGGGAGGGTTAGTGTGAGAGGATGAGCTGTATAATGAGGTTTTGACAGAAGGGAGGGTTAGTGTGAGAGGGTGAGCTGTAAAATGAGGTTTTGACAGAAGGGAGGGTTAGTGTGAGAGGATGAGCTGTATAATGAGGTTTTGACAGAAGGGAGGGTTAGTGTCAGAGGGTGACAGCTGTATAATGAGGTTTTTACAGAGGGGAGGGTTAGTGTGAGAGCGTGACAGGTGTATAATGAGGATTTTACAGAGAGGAGGGTTATTGTCAGAGAGTGACAGCTGTAAAATGAGTTTTGACAGAGGGAAGGGTTAGTGTGAGAGGATGAGCTGTATAATGAGGTTTTGACAGAAGAGAGGGTTAGTGTGAGAGGATGAGCTGTATAATGAGGTTTTGACAGAAGGGAGGGTTAGTGTGAGAGGGTGAGCTGTATAATGAGGTTTTGACAGAAGGGAGGGTTAGTGTGAGAGGGTGAGCTGTATAATGAGGTTTTGACAGAAGGGAGGGTTAGTGTGAGAGGGTGACAGCTGTACAATGAGGTTTTTACAGAGAGGAGGGTTAGTGTGAGAGGCTGACAGCTGTAAAATGAGGTTTTGACAGAAGGGAGGGTTAGTGTGAGAGGATGAGCTGTATAATGAGGTTTTGACAGAAGGGAGGGTTAGTGTGAGAGGATGAGCTGTAAAATGAGGTTTTGACAGAAGGGAGGGTTAGTGTGAGAGGATGAGCTGTATAATGAGGTTTTGACAGAAGAGAGGGTTAGTGTGAGAGGATGAGCTGTATAATGAGGTTTTGACAGAAGGGAGGGTTAGTGTGAGAGGATGAGCTGTATAATGAGGTTTTGACAGAAGGGAGGGTTAGTGTGAGAGGGTGAGCTGTATAATGAGGTTTTGACAGAAGGGAGGGTTAGTGTGAGAGGGTGAGCTGTATAATGAGGTTTTGACAGAAGGGAGGGTTAGTGTGAGAGGGTGACAGCTGTACAATGAGGTTTTTACAGAGAGGAGGGTTAGTGTGAGAGGCTGACAGCTGTAAAATGAGGTTTTGACAGAAGGGAGGGTTAGTGTGAGAGGATGAGCTGTATAATGAGGTTTTGACAGAAGGGAGGGTTAGTGTGAGAGGATGAGCTGTAAAATGAGGTTTTGACAGAAGGGAGGGTTAGTGTGAGAGGATGAGCTGTATAATGAGGTTTTGACAGAAGGGAGGGTTAGTGTGAGAGGATGAGCTGTATAATGAGGTTTTGACAGAAGGGAGGGTTAGTGTGAGAGGATGAGCTGTATAATGAGGTTTTTACAGAGGGGAGGGTTAGTGTGAGAGCGTGACAGGTGTATAATGAGGATTTTACAGAGAGGAGGGTTATTGTCAGAGAGTGACAGCTGTAAAATAAGTTTTGACAGAGGGAAGGGTTAGTGTGAGAGGGTGACAGCTGTACAATGAGGTTTTTACAGAGAGGAGGGTTAGTGTGAGAGGCTGACAGCTGTAAAATGAGGTTTTGACAGAAGGGAGGGTTAGTGTGAGAGGATGAGCTGTATAATGAGGTTTTGACAGAAGGGAGGGTTAGTGTGAGAGGGTGAGCTGTATAATGAGGTTTTGACAGAAGGGAGGGTTAGTGTGAGAGGGTGACAGCTGTATAATGAGGTTTTTACAGAGGGGAGGGTTATCGTCAGAGAGTGACAGCTGTATAATGAGGTTTTTACAAAGGGGAGGGTTAGTGTGAGGGTGATAGCTGTAAAATGAGTTTTGACAGAGGGAAGGGTTAGTGTGAGAGGGTGACAGCTGTACAATGAGGTTTTTACAGAGAGGAAGGTTAGTGTGAGAGGGTGACAGCTGTAAAATGAGGTTTTGACAGAAGGGAGGGTTAGTGTGAGAGGGTGAGCTGTAAAATGAGGTTTTGACAGAAGGGAGGGTTAGTGTGAGAGGGTGAGCTGTATAATGAGGTTTTGACAGAAGGGAGGGTTAGTGTGAGAGGGTGACAGCTGTATAATGAGGTTTTGACAGAAGGGAGGGCTAGTGTGAGAGGATGAGCTGTATAATGAGGTTTTACAGAGAGGAGGGTTAGTGTGAGAGGGTGACAGCTGTATAATGAGGTTTTTACAGAGGGGAGGGTTATCGTCAGAGAGTGACAGCTGTAAAATGAGGTTGTGACAGCAAAGCTGGTGCCATAGTAGTGGGTTCTCTAGTCATGTCTTCAGTCTTACACCCTCTCCCTGAGTTACTTTTGAGGCCACTAGTCTGTGCCCTCTACTCTCCACCCCTCCCCGCACCCCCCCCCCCCCCCCAGGAGCCTAGTGGTTAGAGTGCTGAAATGATAACCAGGAGAGCCCAGTTGAAATTGTACCACTGCTCCTTGTTACCTTGGGCAACTCATTTAATTCTGCATTGCCTGTGGTAGAAAATTGTGAGTCCTCCATGGACAGGGCAATACCTAATGTAAGTCACCTTGAGCTACAGCGGAACAAAGTGTGAACAGAATCCTAATCAATAAAATGATTGAGTTTGGCAGTAGGGACCTTTTGCTTTGCTTTGACTGCATATGCTCTTTGCCTCTCCCAAGAAGTTTCTGCCCTAGGCAACCACCTAGGCTTGCCCTTCCCAGGAGACGGAGAGGTTGAGCGGTGACGCAGTGACTGTCATAATAGTGGCTGATAATCTCCTGAATAGTCCTCCAGCCCCGTCCCCTGCTGTGTCCCTGCCTCTCTCACCTGTGGAAGGGAAAAGGATAACCTGGGTGCTGTCCTCGTGCATCCTGGTGTCTTGGTCCCAAGTCTGACTCCTGAGCATCCTGGTTCCTTGCACTCCTCTCCTGTGTGTGTCCCTCTGCTCCCGATCAGTGACGTTCCTCACACCAGGGACTGGACCCAGCAAGTCCAGCATCTTGTGCTGGATCATTGCTAGGATATGCTTGCGCTCAGCTTCAGTGGTCTCACAGTTCAGGACCCACCTTGGAGGCCCCAGGATACAAGCCAGAAGCAGGACAAAGTGCAGCAATGCCATTGTGATCTGCAGGCAAGTTGCTCTTGTGCTCAGCTCTTCAGCTGTGCTTCTGGGCATGTAGAGCTTGGTTGTTTTTATCAGCGCAGGGCTGGTGTGGCATTGAAATGATATTGAATAATCTGTCCCCACTTGGGAAAAACGTAGACAGCTCTGGAATGTGGTGTCTGCCTGCAGGGATACAGCCAGACTGGAGCAAAGCAGAAATACTCGGACAGGAAATGGGTTCCTAGAACCCATCTACTCACTATCACATGGAGCAGCAACCAGCCACCATGCACCGTTCCTCAAGAGCTGTGTTAAGCCCTGGACTAGCACCAGGGCCTGTGCTTTCACACAGCAGTGGTGCACAGCCCTGAACTTCCACATGGGAACTGTACCCAGCCCTCTAGAATCACACAGGACCAGTGTACAAATCTGTAGAGTTACACACAAAGCTCTGTTCAGCTTCACCTATAACAATGGCACCCAGCCTGGCACTGTCACATTAACAGAACCCAGCCCAGCAGTGTGGAAGTGCAGGAGTGTTCAGTCCAGCTCAGCCTCCCGTGTCACACACAGAAGTGGGGCCCACCCATGCACTGGCATAAGAAAGCTTCATCCAGCCTCAACTGCCACATGACAGCTTTACCCAGCTCTGCATTTTCATATGGGAGCTGCACCGGGACCTGGAGTGGCACATGGGAGCTGTGCCCAGCCCTCTACAGCCACATGGGAAGAGAGCTGCAGTTAATGGACATTATTATATCAGAGCTGTGTCCAGCCCTGGATCTGCTATACCTAGTTCTGCACTTTCACAAGGGAGCTCTACCCAACCCTGCAGCCACTCCTGCAATGTCTCATGGGAGCTGAACCCAGCCCTGCAACCAATCCTGTGGTATCGCCTGGGAGTTGTACACAGCCTCTGCTGCCACTTCTGTAGTATCACATGTGAGCTGTACCCAGCTTTGCGGCCACTCTTGTGGTATCACATGGGAGCTGTACCCAGCCCTGCAGCCACTCCTGTGGTATCACAAGGGAGCTGTACCCAGCCCTGCAGCCACTCCTTCAGTATAACAGGGGAGCTCTACTGAGCCCTGCAGCCACTCCTGCAGTATCACATGGGAGCTCTACTGAACCCTGCAGCCACTCCCGCAGTACTCTACCCTTCCCTGCACCAGCACATGCGAGCTGCGCCCTTCCTTGCACCATGACATGGAAGTTGCACTCTTCCCTGCATCATCACGTGGGAACTACACCATGACATGGGAGCTGCACCCATCCTTGTACTATCATGTGGGAGCTGCACCTTTCCCTCACCATGACGTGGGAGCTGCACTTATCCCTATACCATCATGTTGAAGCTCTGCACCATGATGTGAGAGCTATATCCAGCCCTACAGTCACTTCCACAGTATCACATGGGAGATATACTCATCCCTGCATCATCACATGGGAACTGCACCATGATGTGGGAGCTACACCTATCCCTGCACCATGAAATGGGCGCTGCTCCCATCCCTCTACCATTATGTGGGAGCTGTACCCATCCCTACTTCATCATATGGGAGTTGCACCCGTCTCTGCTTCATCACATGCAAGCTGCATTCATCCCTGCACCATGATGTAGGAGCTGCATCCATCCCTGCACCATGAGATGTGAGCTGCACTCATCCCTGTACCATCATGTGGAAGCTGCGCCCATCCTTGCATCATCACATGGGAGCTTCACCCTTCCCTAAACCATGATGTGGCAGCTGCACCCATCCCTGTACCATGGTGTGGGAACTGTACTCAACCATGCAGCCACTCCTGCAGTATCATATGGGAGCTGTATTCAGCCCTGCAGCCAGTCCTGCAGTATCACATGGGTGCTGTACCCTTCCCTGCACCATGATGTGGGAGCTGCTCCCATCCCTGCACCAGCACGTGCGAACTGCGCCCTTCCTTGCACCAGGACATGGAAGTTGCACTCTTCCCTGCATCATCACGTGGGAACTGCACCATGACATGGGAGCTGCACCCATCCCTGTACCATCATGTGGGAGCTGCAGTCAGCCCTGCATCGTCACATGGCAGCTGCACCATGACACGGGACCTGCATCCATCCCTGCACCATGATGTGGGAGCTGCACCCATCCCGGTACCATCATGCACTTGGGTCACAAGAATCCAAGGGAATGGTACAGTATGGGGGGTGAAGTGCTTCTGTGTACGAAGGAAGAGAGGGACTTGGGAGTGGTTGTGTCTGATGACCTTAAAGCTTCCAAACATGTAGAAAAAGCGACGGTCAAAGCCAGAAGGATGCTTGGGTGCATAAAGAGAGGGATGACCAGCAGGAGAAAAGAGGTGAGAGTGCCCCATTTAGAGTACTGTGTGCAGTTCGGGAGACCGCACCTACGAAAAGATGGAGTTGGTCCAGAGGGCGGCTACAAAATTGATAAGCTTATGAACCTCAACATGTATATGCTGGGAGAGAGGAGATATGATAGAGACGTTTAAATATCTCAGGAGCATTAATGTACAGGAAGAGAGCCTTTTTCTAATGAAGGAAATCTCTGGAACGAGGGGGCATACAATGAAGTTAAGAGGGAATAGGCTTTGGAGGAATCTAAGAAAATATTATTTCAAGGAAAGGGTGGTGGAAGGATGGAATGGCCTCCTGGTGGAAGTTGTGGAGTCAAGGACTGTGTCAGAATTTAAGAAAGTGTGGGATAAGTATGTGGTGTCTGTTAGGAAAAGGAAGAGTTAGTGGTTACGGAGGAAGGGCAGACTGGATGGGCCATTTGGCCTTTACCTGCCGTCATGTTTCTATGCTTCTATCGTGGGAGCTGCACCCATCCCTGCATCATCGCATGGGAGCTGTACCCTTCCCTGCAACATGATTTGGGACATGCTTCTATCCAGGGCTGCCAAGAGACTGGGCCGGTCCCGGGCCAAGGCCGCCCCCGGGGCCCCGCTGCCGCTCCCCCCTGCACCCCCCCTGAAATTGCTGCCGCTCCCCCCTCCACCCCCCCAGAGGTCACCACCACCGCACCCACCCCACTCGAGGTCACCGCCACCGCTCCCCCTCCCCCCCTCCGTCCGCCCCCCTCCGTCCGCCACCGGGCCGGGCCCCCTGCATTGAAATCACAGCGCCTCTCACCTCCATGTGAAAATGCTGCAGGCAGCAGATCACCTCCCTTTGGCCCTCCTTCCCTCCTTGTGGGAAGCCCTTGCGGAAGTTACGTCAGATGAGGGCGGGACACAGGGAGGGAAGGAAGCCCGAAGGGAGGCGATCTGCTGCCTGCAGCGCTTTCACACGGAGGTGAGAAGCGCTGTGATTTCAATGCAGGGGGCCCAGCCCGGTGGCAGACGGTCGACGATAGAGGACGGGAATTTTGTCCCCCCTGCCCCCCCCCCCCTCTTGGCAGCCATGCATCTATCCCTGTAACATTACATGGAAGTTGCAATCAAGCACAAAATAGTTTTCTGCCCTTCCCTGTCACATGGGGGCTGCCCCCTTCCCTGTACCTTCACCCAACGTATAATTAAACTCTGGAATTCGTTGCCGGAGAAAGTGGTGAAGGCGGTTAGCTTAGCAGAGTTTAAAAAGGGGTTGGACGGTTTCCTAAAGGACAAGTCCATAAACCGCTACTAAATGGACTTGGGAAACATCCACAATTCCAGGAATAACATGTATAGAATGTTTGTACATTTGGGAAGCTTGCCAGGTGCCCTTGGCCTGGATTGGCTGCTGTCGTGGACAGGATGCTGGGCTCGATGGACCCTTGGTCTTTTCCCAGTATGGCATTACTTATGTACTTATGTACATTGGAGCTAAACCCATCTCTGTACCATCATGTGGGAGCTGCACCCTTCCCTGCACCATGACGGAGCTGCACCATGACATGGAAGCTGCACTCATCTACCATCATGTTGGAGCTATATCCATGCTCAGGAGCAGCACTGTGCTCTGCTTCATATGGGAGCTGTATCCAGCCCTGCACTTTCACATGGGAGCTGTGCCCAGCCTTGAAGCAATGAGCAGAATTCAGCCTTGGGATGTGGAGGGAAGATATTTATCCTTGGATTCTGTACAATCTTAACAATTGTTTTGTATCAGGGAGACACTTGGCAGTTGCCCAACTTTACTGAAATACAAGGAGCTATCAGCAGCAGAGTACTGGGGAAAGGGACGGCACGTTGGACACACAGAAATCCTTGACAGTGTTCTTTCACACTTAGAGTGCCGAGTGAACAAAGTTTATGTCAGCTATATGTGGACTTTTACTGGAGGATTTTTATATGCATTTTAGCAGGTGGTGTTAGGTCAGTGGAGGTAACAATATGCATAACATTTCCATGAAAAGCACAATAAAAGGTTCAAATGGGGACTTTTGATAGGAAAACAATCAAATTGAAAGTTCCCATGAGGGAAGAGTTAGGGATGACCATCATAATATTCATAGCTGGGTGGCTGGTGGACATGTGGATCAGTTGATAACTTGCCTTCCTGGGGTGAAGGTGGTGGACCTCACATGTCTGAGGAAAGGGGGAGTAGGAGGAGTAGGCTCGACAGCCCTGAGAAGACAGCTGTTTTAGTAGATCTGTGAACCAATGACATAGGCAAGAAATTTAGGCTTTTAGGTATGTAACCCTGGCCTCACCCAATTTACAGGCACCAGCTGGGACCAGAAATTAAGATGTCGAGCAAATTCCCAGTAGTTCAAAGCTTTCTGGGCACTCTTTATTTAATTCACACACAAAATAAGCAGCAGTCTCCATATTTCAACGTCAACTTGCTTTACTAACAGTAACTTAAAAAAAACCAAACAGTTCATAAACTTGGTCTGTACATATCAGGGCTCTTCATATGGTCAGCACAGCATCAAACAATCTCCAAATGATATCAGGGCATTCAAAATCACAGTTCACTTCTATCTTAAATCTCCTCTATTTGCAAACCAGAACAAAATACTTGGTAATCTCCCATAGACGTCTTACAATTTCACAGTCATCTCCACATGATTATCTCAGTTCTCTCTCTCCCATCCTGGAATATGAGTCATTCATATAGAGGTCAAGCTTGACTTTACAGCGCTGCGTAAGTCTGGTAGCGCTTTAGAAATGTTGAGTAGTAGTAGTCAATAAAAGCACTACAGAAATGAGGCAACTCCAGCTCCCACTTCTTCTACCTGGGGTGTCTTTTTTTCCCCAAGTACTCCTACTGGAACCCTAATCGGGAACACTCCACAGGTACCTGCTGCCCTGAGGCAGAGGCTTCAATCATCACCCATCCTCCTGCCTTAGTTCCCAGGACTTCCTCCTCGATACTCAGCGTCTCAGCGGGGGTGGGTTACCAAAGACCAGAATTTTCTCCATACAATGCCTTTTTTTAAACTTCTTGGCCCTGGCCCCATGGGCTGGCTCTGGCCCTTCCCAAAACCACTCACCAGGCTGGCAATCCCTGCCCTCGATTCAGTGACTACCCTGAAAATCCTTCCTCCTTCTATTCCAAGCAGGGTATTTTCAGGGGGAGTCGCATTCCCAGAAATGTTCCCTGTTCTTTGCACAGGACTCAAGAGCACACAGAGCTCCAGAATCTCAATGTGTGTGTGAACCCTCTCCCTGTGGGTGGATTTTTTTTTTGTTACATTTGTACCCTGCGCTTTCCCACTCATGGCAGGCTCAATGCGGCTTACATGGGACAATGGAGGGTTAAGTGACTTGCCCAGAGTCACAAGGAGCTGCCTGTGCCTGAAGTGGGAATGGAACTCAGTTCCCCAAGACCAAAGTCCACCACCCTAACCACTAGGCCACTCCTCCACTGTTGCTACTATTTGAGATTCTACATGGAATGTTGCTATTCCACTAGAAGTCGGCCCTTGCAGATCACCAATGTGGCCGCGCAGGCTTCTGGTATGTGCAGGACATCAGACTCACAGAAACAGAAGCCTGCGCAGCCTTCTACATGGAGTAGCAACATTCCATGTAGAATCTCCAATAGTAACTATTTTATTTTTGTTACATTTGTACCCTGCGCTTTCCCACTCATGGCAGGCTCAATGCGGCTTACATGGGGCAATGGAGGGTTAAGTGACTTGCCCAGAGTCACAAGGAGCTGCCTGTGCCTGAAGTGGGAATCGAACTCAGTTCCTCAGTTCCCCAGGACCAAAGTCCACCACCCTAACCACTAGGCCACTCCTCCACTGTTGCTACTATTTGAGATTCTACATGTAGAAGTCGGCCCTTGCAGATCACCAATGTGGCCGCGCAGGCTTCTACATGGAATGTTGCTAGTGGAATAGCAACATTCCATGTAGAATCTCCAATAGTAGCAACAGAATCTCCAATAGTAGCAACATTCCATGTAGAATCTCCAATAGTAACTATTTTATTTTTGTTACATTTGTACCCTGCGCTTTCCCACTCATGGCAGGCTCAATGCGGCTTACATGGGGCAATGGAGGGTTAAGTGACTTGCCCAGAGTCACAAGGAGCTGCCTGTGCCTGAAGTGGGAATGGAACTCAGTTCCTCACTTCCCCAGGACCAAAGTCCACCACCCTAACCGCTAGGCCACTCCTCCACTTATTGAGAATAAGGAGAAAGAAGAAATCCTGGTAAAGTGGTTTTAACACACAAATAAGTTGGTTCTTTCTGAGTTCATAACTGTCATTTTGCTTGCCTTAGTAGAGCTGCACAGGAATGTGACTGAACATCGTTACATTTGCAGGAGGGAAATGGGTCCCACAGCTCTGCCTGCAAGCAAAATGGAGACAGATAGAGACAGACTGGTAGAATGCTTTTATAAATATAGGATCCACGAGAGTGGAGGAACAGCAGAATCCCACGAAACAGAACAACAAAGAGGAAGGAAGTGGGAAATCAGAGAAAGGGCAACCAAATTTGGATAAACTCTTTTTATTGATGGTAGCTTACAGACTTGACATGGCATCATGTTTTGGCCAAATGTGCCTGCCTCAGGAGTCGTGGAAGAGAGTGTTCTATGTACCTTGGATATTGAAACTTCACCACCGAGGACTTAGAAGTGCTGGTCTTTAAAAGACCTTACCCTCATATTTAGCGTTGTTTAACCAGTTAGAATGACTGCTGACCGGTTAAATAGCGCTTAACTGGCTATCCACCAATATTCAGCAGGGGATAACTGGTTATCCCCTGCTGAATGTCCCCCGGTTAGCGGCTAACAGATAAACGGTTATATTGGCCGATATAACCAGCTATCTGCTGATTTTTAAACCAGGTTTCGTGGCCATATTTGGCAACTTGAAAAGGTAAGTACATAAGGTTTGCCATACTAGTGTGTGTGTCTCTCAGCTACCATATGGGTCTGAGTGAAAATGAGAGTGGGGGTTTGGCTTTCTGGAAGCCAGCTAGGGGAAAAGGTCTGGGTCTGAGAGGAGGAGGTCAGAGCTGAAGCTCTGGGGCCAGCTAGGAGACAGGCTGTGGTCCCCAGCCTGCTGAATGAACACTGGTCAGGTTTTTTTTTTCTCTAGCCCTGGGAGTTGGGAATTCTAAGCCTGGATTGCTGGTAGCTGCACACTGACTAGGGAAGAGCCAGAGGTGGGCTTTCTAAATTAAAAGCTGTTTTCATCCGGTTCATATGGTACGTGCAAGCAGCATAGACTTCACTATAGGGTGGACACCCCAAAAGAATGACTTACCATCCACCCACCTTTCTTCCCTCAAAGTTGGGGACCTCGTCCTCTTCCCCCAGCCTTCCACTGGAGCAGACCGGCACCTCCTCTCTTTTCCCTTTCTCCTCCTCCTCCACTCCCCCTCCCCCCCCCTGGCAGTTCTGCATCTTTCCAGTTTGTCACGAACAGTGTCAGTGATCACCAGCCAACCCAGAAGTCTTGTCTCTGTCGTATCCCACATATGCTGATTCTATTTCCTGTTCCCACATAGGTGGGATGTGGTAGAGTCGAGGCTTCTGGGGTTTGGCAATGCTCACTGACACTATTTGGGATTAATTAGAAGGTTGCAGGACCATTGGGGGGAGGAGAAGAAAGGAAAACAAGAGGAGGTACCAGTCTACAATGGTGGGGTGATGGGGGAAAATGGAGAGATGCAACAAGAAAGGGAGACAGAGATCTGGCCACATGGCAGGGAGGGAGAGAAATGCTGGACTGAAGGAGAAGAGGCTTGAGCCACAGAGGGAGAGGGAGAGAGAGAAAGATAGATGCTAGGATTGGGGTGGGGGTATGAGCAGAAGGAAAAGAGAGAGACTGGATGGAGTGGGGAAGAATGGGAGAGATCTGTACTCAAATTAGGAGAGAGGTTCAGATAGCTGCTGGACTGCTGGAAAGGGAGCAGGGGAGAAATGCTGACCCTGGGGTTGGGATGCAGGAAAAAGGGAAGAGAGAAGGAGAAGCTGAACTCAAAGAGGGACAGGGAGACAGAGAGTAATGCTGGACACAGGAAGAGGGTTGGGGACAAAGAGGGCAGGTCCTGAACATAGGGGAGGAATGGGGGCAGGGATATAGATAGGGTATACTAGCCAGGACAGATAGGGACACAGAGGGAATGATAGTGGACATGGAAAGAGAAGAAATGTTAAATGGGCCAGAAACCTGGAAAGAGCAGAAGATGGATGGGACATAGGGGTGGAGGAACACAGCAGAAAATGACTGGGACTTGGTGACTGAGTGTGAGAGTTGCAGAGCAGGGAATTATGGACAGAAGAGATGGAGGAGGACCTGGCAATTAGTAGTTATGAGTGGAGGTGTGCTGATGGTTTGGTAGAATGAGTGAGGGTGTGAAATGGGGGACAGGGGAAGAGAAAGGGAATGAAGTGTAGGAAAAAGCTGAAACATAATGTGAGTGACCTGGAAGACTGGAGAGAGAATGAAAGGAACTGAAAAGAGAACAGAACTACTTGGGAGAGGGGCATAAGAGGAAAGGGAGTCTCTGAAGGGGTTAAATGAGGGTGGAAATGGGGTTAGAAATATGGTGGAGAGGCAATAGGAGATGGGGTAGCAGGTAATAGATAGAAGAAAGTCCTGGAAGGAAGGAGAGACAGGGGTGGATCTGGGGCTGGTGAGAGGATGAGGTAGTGGAGGTTAGGTGAGGGTTCAGAGGGACTAATCCACTGTCATTCCCTCTGCATCACTATCTGTCATGAGGGAGGGGATATAGGGGAAGGAGAGAGACAGAAGGGGCAATGGGAGTACTGGAGAGGGGATGAGAGGTAGATGAGAAAAGACGGTAGGCAGATGAAAGGTGAAAAGAAGGAGACTAAGTAGAGGGTGAGAGAAAGCGAGAAAGAGGGTAAAATCAAATGGGCGGATATAAATGTAGAGAAGAGAAAATTGGGAAAAAACCCATAAAAAGCAAAATCAGTGCCAGACAGATGTAGAGAAGGAAAGGTATTAATCCGCAAACAAACCTTTTCAGGAGATGGGAAGGTGGTAGAAATAAATGATACGAATTGAGGTTGAAAGAGGGCCGACTCAGGAATAACGTCAGCCCTCCCATAGGAGGTGGTAGAGATGAAACTGTAACGGAATTCAAAATGCGTGGGACAAAAACAAAGGAATCCTGTTTAGAAGGAATCGATCCCAAGAAGCTTAAGGAAGATTAGGTAGGAAAATCAGTGCTGGCCTGATTTCTACAGGCTGTACCCTGATCGAGGCTGAATAGACTTGGATGGGCTGGAGCGGAGCTTTTCAGGGGCTCTGTCAACAACTTCAGAAATTTTAGAACAAGGACAGTGCCGGGCAGACTTCTATGCCCTAAAAAAGGCATGGTTAAATCAAGTGGAGGAACACTGCAAAAGCGGAGAACTGTATACCACTACCTAGAAAAATGCCAGAGTAGGGAGTAGTGTGATCAGCAGATTTCTTCCAAAAAAACAGCAAGACAAGGAAAACAATCTTTATTCCTCAGGACCCGATACAGCACTGTGTTTCAGCAAAAAGCCTATGTCAGGTCTGATGATCATTGAATCCAGGAAAGGAATCTGTTCATGTTCATTTTGAATCTAAGATTTGCATCTCTCTGGTTCAACCATTTGAAGAATTTTTCTAATGTGGAAGCTTCTCTTTTCCATATGATAAATATATCATCTGTACATAAGAATGTGGTCTTTAAATGGATGATCAATCAAGTGGCATTAAGGGCTGGAGGCATCAAAATCCCGGTAAAGCACTGATCGCTATTTCCACCTTGGTAAAAATTACCGAGTTGGAAATAGCGAGGGATGCTCAAGAGAAACAGCATGCAAATGAGCTGCTCACAAAAACAGGGAGCAGCTAGGCAGAAGGGAAGCCAATTGGTTACCCGAGCATGTGCAGAACAGCCAATCGCTAGGCGTGGCTGCTCCGCACATGCTATTAATGTCTTTCATACATGCATTAGCTCCGTGTACGAAAGCAGTGTGTAGCTTTTTTTGTTTTCAAACTTTTTTTTTCACTGCCAGACCCTCGGCAGCAGTAGAGAGCGAGGCAAAGGAGAGAGTGAAGGGCTGCCTGCACGCATGCTTGGCGAGTGGGGGTGGGTGGGCTCTAGAAAAGGCGCAGCTCTCCTCAGCTAATTATTTCAGCGGTAATGGAAAGGAAACAGCAGCACCGGCAGCTACTGACCACCTGTAAGAATTTCATCGTTAAGGTAGGTGGTCCTTGCTGTGCATCACTCGGAATACACATTTACATAGTAACATAGTAGATGACGGCAGAAAAAAAGACCTGCACGGTCCATCCAGTCTGCCCAACAAGACAACTCATGTGTGCTACTTTTTGTGTATACCCTACTTTGATTTGTACCTGTGCTCTTCAGGGCACAGACCGTATAAGTCTGCCCAGCACTATCCCCGCCTCCCAACCACCAGCCCCGCCTCCCAATCACCGGCTCTGGCACAGACCGTATAAGTCTGCCCAGCACTATCCCCGCCTCCCAACCTCCAGTCCTGCCTCCCACCACTGGCTCTGGCACAGACCGTATAAGTCTGCCCAGCACTATCCCCTCCTCCCAACCTCCAGTCCCGCCTCCCACCACCGGCTCTGGCACAGACCATATAAGTCTGCCCAGCACTATCCCTGCCTCCCAACCTCCAGTCCTGCCTCCCACCACCGGCTCTGGCACAGATCATATAAGTCTGCCCAGCACTATCCCTGCCTCCCACCACCGGCTCAGGCACAGACCATATAAGTCTACCCAGCACTATCCCCGCCTCCCAACCTCCAGCCCCAGTAATTAGCTCATTATAATAACTTGCATACAATTTTCATTAGCTGCTACCATGAAAGGAAGAGAGCTCGTATGTCTTGCTGAACTCCGTGCTTGCTAAACCGGCTAGAACCACGTTGCTGGCTCATTAAGTTTTGTGTATCTGGGTGTGAATTTCTATCCAGCTCTTTTTTTTGGAGAAGAGTTTCTCATTGCTACTGTTTTGTGAGTGCTGGTGAAGCTGTTGAATAAAAGGCCTGTTATGTACCCTGTGCAGCCTTGAAGGGTCCGTGGGAAGGTGAGCACTGTTCATTTATCTGCTAACTGTCTCCTGTCCCCAGAACTGCAGTGCTAAAATGTCGACTAACTGCCTTGCTGTGTTTATAGAAGGTAAAGTGCACTGATTTCCCTGAAATTCTTTGGGTCCTTCCTGTTCAACAAATTGAGTGTGACAATATGCAAATGCTACAAGCCTAAAAAATAAGACTGGAGCGTTAGAGTATATAGCACAAAATGAAGAGGTAGATATAATAGGCATCTCAGAGACTTGGTGGAAAGAGGACAATCAATGGCACACTGTGTTATCAAGGTACAAATTATATCGTAATGATAGAGTGGATCAAATTAAAGGGGGAAATTGAGTCAAACAAAATAAATATTCTACATACTACTACTACTTATCATTTCGATAGCGCTACTAGACATATGAAGCACTGTACATTAAACATGTAAGAGACAGTCCCTTCTCAATAGCACTTACAATCTAATCAAGACAGACAAACAGGACAAATAAGGGATAATGGAATTATTTAAAGTGGAATTATAAATAAACATGGGAACTGAACAAGTGAAACAGATAGCAGTGTGGAATCCTTAATTCCATGTGTGAAGGGAAAGAGTATACTAGTAGGGCTGTACTACCATCCGCCAGGACAGAACAAACACACAGTTGAAGAAATGTTTACAGAAATTAGGAAAGCTGGAAAGTTGGGCAACATTATAATAATGGGTGATTTCAGTTACCGAATCACAATGTAGAAGAAGCTCAGACCAAATAGTAACACACTCAAAGCTCATACAGGGACTGACTTAGTAGACAATAAGGCTCCCAGTTACTCAGCTTCTTTCTTCAATGAAACTACTGTGTTTGTTAATCAGGGAAAGGACCTCAAATACTGGCAGAGCAAAAGTTCAATTTCAGCAAACTTGCTCTGTGACACCAGTTCCAATATCAGTCATCGGTCCAGAAAACCCCTCAAAAAGTATTTTAAAATTTTTTCAAAGCAAGTAGTAATGCACTTATGTTTAGTGAAAAACACCCAACGGGTCCCGTCAATCTGGCCTTTTTCAGGGATCATTCAAAGTTGAATATCATGACACCACTGTGGTAATCAATGTCATCTCACAACATACTCTAATTCCTGCAGATGAAACAAAACTATTCAAATTTGTCAAAACGCATGCAGACTGTGAAAAATTGCAGGAAGACCTAAGGAAACTGGAAGACTGGGCATCCAAATGGCAGAAGAAATTTAATGAGGAGAAATGCAAGGTGATGCACATTGGGAAGAATAATCCTAATCATAGCTACCTGATACTAGGGTCAACCTTAATAGTCAGCACCCGAGAAAAAGATCTAGGTATTACTGTAGACAGTACACTGAAATATTTTCACCAGTGTGCGGTGGTGGCCAAAAAAGCAAACAGGATGCTAGAAATGATAGAAAAGGGATGGCAAATAAGACAAGAATATTATAATGTCTGTCTTTATATTGCTCCATGGTGTGACCTCACTTGAGTACTGGGTTCAATTCTGATTACCCTGGGCTCATTTTCGAAAGAGAAGGAAGTCCATCTTTCGACATAAATCAGAAGATGGACATCCTTCTCCCAGGGATGTCCAAATCGGTATAATCGAAACCCGATTTAGGACGTCTCCAACTGCACTCCATCGCAAGGATGACCAAAGTTCAAGGGGGGGAGTCGGAGGCGGGACTTGGGCGTGCCTAACACTTGGACGTCTTTGACCCATAATCGAAAAAAACAAGGACATCCCTGATGAACACTTGGACGTTTTCACCCGGACCTGTTTTTCTTATGGCAAAGGCACAAAAAGGTGTCCGAAAGGACCAGATGACCATCGGAGAGAATCGGGATGACCTCCCGTTACTCCCCCAGTGATCACTAACCCCTTCCCACCCTCAAAAAACATCTTTAAAAATATGTTATGCCAGCCTCAGGTGTCATACTCAGGTCCATGACAGCGCATGCAGGTCCCTGGAGCAGTTTTAGTGGGTACTGCAGTGCACTTCAGACAGGCGGACCCAGGCCCATACCCCCCCCCCCCCCCCACATGTTACAGTTGTGGAGGGAACAGCGAGCTCTCCAAAACCCACCACAAACCCACTGTACCCATATATAGGTGCCCCCCTTCACCCATAAGGGCTATGGTAGTGGTGTACAGTTGTGGGTAGTGGGTTTTGGGGAGCTCAGCACACAAGGTAAGGGAGCTATGTTCCTGGGAGCATTTTATGAAGTCCACTGCAGTGCCCCCTTGGGTGCCCGGTTGCTGTCCTGGCATGTCGGGGGGACCAGTGCACTACAAATGCTGGCTCCTCCCATGACCAAATGGCTTGCATTTGGCCATTTTTGACATGGACGTCTTTGGTTTTGAAAATTGCCGAAAGTCAGAAATGTCCATGTCTAGGGATGACCAAATCTAGGGACATCCAAATTTAAGGATTTGGACGTCTCTGATGGTATTTTCGAAACGAAAGATGGACGTCCATCTTGTTTTGAAAATATGGGTTTCCCCGCCCCTGGATTTTGCCGTTTTGCAAGGATGTCCAAATCGCAACTTGGACGTCCCTTTTGAAAATGCCCCTCCATATCTCAAAAAAGATATAGTGGAATTAGAAAAGGTTCAAAGAAAAGCAACCAGAGTGATAAAGAGGATGGAACTCCTCTCATATGAGAAAAGGCTAAAGAGGTTAGGGCTCTTCAGCCTGGAAAAGAGACAGCTGAGGGGGATATGATTGAGGTCTATAAAATCCTGAGTGATATAGAACGGGTAAAAGTAAATCGATTTTTCACTCATTAAAAAAGTACAAAGACCGGGGACACTCAATGAAATTGTATGTATATACTTTTAAAACAAATAGGAGGAAATATTTTTTTACTCAAAGAATAATTAAGCTTTGGTACTGGTTGTTGGAGGATGTGATAATAGCTGAGCTTTTAGCATATCTGGGTTTTAAAAAGGTATGGACAAGTTCCTGTAGGAAAAGTCCATAGTCTGTTATTGACACTGCTTGCCCTGGGATTGGTACCATGGAATCTTGCTACTAATTGGGTTTCCGACAGGGACAATGTTGCTACTCTTTAAGATTCTTCATGGAATCTTGCTATCCTTTGGGATTCCGGAATCTTACTCTTTGAGGTTCTAGAATCTTGCTACTCTTTGGGTTTCTGTCAGGGACAATGTTGCTACTCTTTAAGATTCTTCATGGAATCTTGCTATCCTTTGGGATTCTAGAATCTTACTTTCTGGGGTTCTAGAATCTTGCTACTCTTTGGGTTTCTGCCAGGTACTTGTGACCTGGCTTGGCCACTGTTGGAAGCAGGATACTGGGCTAGATGGACCATTGGTCTGACCCAGTATGGCTATTCTTATGTACTGGTACCGACTCTGTATCACTCCAACAGAACACCCAGATCTAGGCCCTGCAGTTTTCCCTCTGTTACTTTTGGGGAAATGAGGTCTTGGGAAAAGCCATTAACAAAGATCCTGGGGGGGGGGGGGGGGGGGGGGGGGGGATGGAAGGCAGGGAAAGAGTGAATATGACTTCAGGGGGTTATAAAAGACGTAGATGGGGGTGGGTAGTAGGGGCCCATAAATATATGTTTGCCTGGTGCCCAGTAGTGCCCTAATGGTGATTCATGGGAGGAGAAGAGAGGACCAGGGGTGGACTGAGAGTGATCTGGGTCATGGGCCCCCTAACCACCTATCAAAAGTGAATAATTTAGATGGAAGCTAGGGGCGAGTGGGCCCTCGGGTCAGTCTAGCTGTGGAGAGGACTCTGTCCTGAGAACTTGAAGGGTGCAGGGTAGGAGGGGAGAAGAGAGAATTCTTCCCCCCTCTCCCAGCATTTTCTATACTTAGCCTCCAAGAGCTGCTGTATGAACACAGCCACACACTGGGCTTATCTCCCGTGCAGTGTCATCACAGAGTATTTTGGGGACAGCAGCTGCAGACATTTATAATGTTGCAACTCTCCTGCCACCCCCCTGGTGTGAGACACAGCAGACATACTCGCTGGCTCACTGGGGACGAGGCAGAGCAGCTGAAGGAAGAGAGAAAGTCCAGCTCCTGTTAGGAGAGGGGTCCAGCTCCTATGTGTGATTAAAGAGAAGAGAGCAGCTTACACAGGGTAAGTTTTTACAGCTAAAAACAGTAGGCAAGGAACCAGACCCTGAAAGGAAAAAAACTCCTTTTCACCTTCCTTCCAAGTTCCCCATCTCAGGGAACAGGCTACTCTTTCCCTGTTTTTAGATTGCAGAGTCTGTCCCACGAGACACGTTGTCATTTCTATTTCTCTGTTGCAGAGACCCCATCCCATGGGACATCCCCCCCCCCCCTCTCTCTCTCTGGTGCACAGTCCGTCCTACAGGATGTCTTCCTATTTCTATATCTCTTGGAACACGTGTGTCTCTCTCTCTCTCAAATTTAAGTCTTGTTTCACGAGTCATGTTGCTATTTCTATATCTCTATCGCAGAGACCCCATTATATAGGACATCCTCATCTCTCTCTTTCTAGATTGCAGAATCTGTCCCTAGAGACATGTTACTATTTCTATATCGCAGAGACCCCCATCCCATGGGACATGCTGCCCTCTCTCTTTCTCTACAGTCTGTCCATTGAGACACGTTACTATTTCTATCCCTCTATCACAGAGACTCCGTATACCATGGGAAGGGACTTTGGCTTACATTCAAGAACACTTGGGATGCTATTTCTATATTTCCAATGCAAGGACCTCATCCCACAGGACATAACTGCTTGTGAAAACCTCATCCTATAAGACAGACTTATACCCCCCCCCCCCCCCCACACACACACACATTTCTACTATTACTTATTTCTGTAGCACTGCTAAACCTGCACAGTGCTGTAGAAAAACACACGATGGTCTTTGCTTAACAGAGCTTCCATTCCATTCAAGACCAGGGCCACCGAGAGGGGGGCAGGGGGGACAAAATTCCCCGGGCCCGGGCCTCCAAGGGGGTCCAGCGTCGGGGTCAACCCGCCGGCGCTGCAGTTCCCGGTCTCACTTGCCTGCCTCCTCGGCTCCGGGCCCCCTGCTTTCAAAGCGGCAGTCACAGATCGCCTCTCTTCTGGCCTTCCCTCCCTGTGTCCCACCCTCGTGGAAACCGGAAGTTACATCAGACGAGGGCGGGACACAGGGAGGGAAGGCCAGAAGAGAGGCGATCTGCGACTGCCACCTTGAATGCAGGGGGCCCGGAGCCGTGGAGGCAGGCAGGTGAGACTGCAGTGACGGGGGGTGGCAGCAGCGGGGGGGGGGGGGGGGGGGCAGAGGCAGGACGACCTTGCCCAGGGCCCGGCCTAGTCTCTCGGTGGCCCTGTTCAAGACGGGCAAAGAAGACGAATAACATTTATTACAGAAATGATTAATCCAGCATGGGTAAGATTATATTTCTAACAGAGCTTCACTTCTTGTTGTGATTTTTAGAGAGTCTGACAAATGTTCTTAAAACTTATTTTCAGAAGAAATATTTTCAACCAGAAAAAGAAAATTCAAACGTATTTCTTGATATTGCTAAAGTTACTCAGGTTTGTAAGAAGGGCTTTGTTGCAGGTCAGAATTCGTGTCTTAGCTGCAGGGCTAACCTTTTTCCTAAGACTTCCATATACGTCTTTGCTAATGTATCAGAATGTGAAATATGTGAACATAAGAATAGCCATATTGCATGAGACCAATGGTCCATCTTGCCCAGTAACCTGTTCTCCAACAGTGGCCAATCCAGGTCACAAGTACCTTGAAGAAACTCAAATAGTAGCAACATTCCAAGCTACCCATCCCAGGGCAAGCAGTGGCTTCCCCATGATTCTCTCAATAACAGACTATGGACTTTTCCTCCAAGAACTTGTCCAAACCCAGATACCACTGTTACCACATCCTCTGGCAAAGAGTTCCAGAACTTAACTATTCATTGAGTGAAAAAATATTTCCTCCTATTTGTTTTAAAAGTATGTCTGTGTAATTTCATTGAATGTCCCCTGGTCTTTGTACTTTGTCAATGAGTGAAAAATCAATTCACTTTTAACTGTTCTACACCACTCAGGATTTTATAGACCTCAATTATATCCCCCCTCAGCCTTCTTTTTTACAAGCTGAAGATTTCTAACCTCATAAGCTTTTCCTCATTTAGGAGGAGTTCCATCCCCTTTATCATTTTGGTTGCTCTTCTTTGAACCTTTTCTAATTCCGCTAAATCTTTTTTGAGATATGGTGACCAGAATTGAATGCAATACTCAAAGTGAGGTTGCACCATGGACTGATACAGAGGCATTATAATATTCTTGGTCTTATTTTGCATCTCTTTCCTAATAATTCCTAGCATCCTATTTGCTTTTTTGGACGCTGCCGCACATTGGGCAAAAGATTTCAGCGTATTGTCTACAACGACACCTAGATCTTTTTCTTGAATGCTGACCCCCAAAGTGGACCCTAGCATCAGGGAACTATGATTCGGATTATTCTTTTCAATGTGCATCACTTTGCATTTGTCCACATTAAATTTCATCTGCCATTTGGATGCCCACTCTTCTAATTTCCTAAGGTCTTCCTGCAATTTTTCACAATTCACATGTGTTTTGACAACTTGGAATAGTTCCGTGTCATCTGCAAATCGCCTCACTCGTTCCATTTCCCAGGTCATTTATAAATGTTAAATAGCACCGGTCTCAGTATAGATCCCTGCTGCGCTCCACTATTCACCCTCTTCCATTGATAAAAATGGCCATTTAACCCTACCCTCTGTTTTCTGTCCAATAACCAATTCCTAATCCGTAACTGAACATTGCCTCCTATCCCATGACTTTCTAATTTTCTCAGGAGTCTCTCATGAGGAACTTTGTCAAAAGCTTTCTGAAAATCTAGATACACAACATCAACCAGCTCACCATTACTCACATATTTATTTACGTCTTCAAAGAATTGAAGCACATTGGTGAGGTAAGATTGCCCTCGGCTTAACTCATGTTGACTGTATGTCTCATTAAACCATGCTTTATGATTGAGCAGTGAGTGAAATAGTGACAAAATGTGATGCACCAAATACTGAGTTGTTTTTGGAAATACTGGTGCTGTTTGCTTTGGAAATTTGATGACTGATATCAGCCAACTGACATTTTGTTACTTTGTTTATTAGATTCCTTGTGGACCTTTTTACAATCATTGCTTGATATAAATAAATAAAATATGGGAAGGGAATAATTAGGAGAATGAATGATGTACAGAGCTTTTTACGTGAGCCAAATTGCTCGGTTTTACTCAATGAGATTAAGCTTGGTTGTGGATTTCAGCCTATACTGAATTCTCCTTTGTTTCCCTTTCAAATAACGCTTTTGAGATTGTTAGCTTGATACTAAAGCATAGGTCCCTTGGAACCTGATATCCAGTGGCGTAGCTACAAGTGGGCCTGGGTGGGCATAGGCCCACCTATTCTTGCCTCAGGCCCACCTAGTTAGGGTTACCATATGGCTCCAGAAAAAGGAGGACGGATTGAGCTAGCCGGGTTTTACTTCCATTGCTTTCCATTGAAAGCAATGGAAGTAAAACCCGGCTGGCTCAATTACTTCCATTGAAAGCAATGGAAGTAAAACCCGGCTGGCTCAATCCGTCCTCCTTTTTCTGGAGCCATATGGTAACCCTACACCTAGTCCAGTGGCCCCCAAAGCACCTTTTTGGCAGTGCCTCACTCCTCTCTCTCTCTCTCTTTCACAGCAGCTGTCAATCTATGCCTCCCCCATCTACCTTTGAGTCGTCATCTGCAGCAATTCCTGTAAGTGACCTGCACCAGCCCTGCAGGCTTCCCTCTATTGTGTCATGCCCTGAATGGTGTCACTTCCTGTTTAGTGGCATGGACGCAATAGAGGGAAGCCTGCAGGTTGCTTACAGGAATCACTACCAGCGATGACTTGGAAGTAGACCAGGGAGGGCGGAGTTTCAGAGACAGGCAGATGCCGGGGGGGGGGGGGGGGGGGGGAGAGAAGCAGATGCCGGATAGAGGGGGAGAAATATGACAATAGCAGGGTCAGAGAGAAAGGTTTTTAAAATAATTGTATGTATGTATGGGAGTGGGGGTGGGAAGGGCCCACCCAGGTTAACTTGGGGCCCACCCAAAATGGCAGGTCTGGCTACGCTCCTGCTGATATCATATATATTTTTTGTAGTGGGATTGATTCTGTATCTTTTTGTCTCTCCCTTGGGGGTTTTTTTTGTAAGTATTTGTAGTGGGGTGTTCTTCAGTGCAAGACTGGGGGCAACCTCATTGTCATTGTTGTTGGGTTTTGGTGGTTTTTTTTTGTTACTCTGCTTCTGTACCCAAGCTGCTACTTGACATACGCAGCGCTGTACACATTATATACAGGTACTTTTTCTGTCCCTAGAGGGCTCACAACCTAACATTTTGTATCTGGAGCAATGGAGGGTTAAGTGACTTGCCCAAGGTCACAAGGAGCTGCAATGGAAATCAAATTGAGGTTGCAAGGATCAATCCTACTTTCACTAACGATTACGCCACTCCTCCACTCCAGGACAGAAAGGGGGAAGAGCTGCATGCTCTCAATAGAGGAAGAGGATGCATTTAGAAACACCCACCTCCTTGAGGACACCCTCATGAATAGCTAGAAGGTGGGCTGGTGGGGATGGATCTCATTGACATACTCTAGTCAGCAGCGTCATGGTCCTGCATGGGAAGATACTTGGTGGTTCCCCGTCCCCTCATTTGGATCCAAAGTGGCCCTGAATTAAAAATCAGTGAAGACTAGTGCTGTAGACAGAGGTTTAGCTCAATGGTCTCCCTCTCTTCTGTGGGAACAGTATTTATTTTCCTGTACTCCCTCTAGTTCTCTTCGGTACTCTCTGGCTCTGTAGTGCTGTGGTTCTGCTCTCTGCCTGTGGACCAGGGATGGACAACTACATCCTCAAGGGCCATAATGAGGATGTAGTTGTCCTTCCCTGGTCTATCTCCTAGAACTGCTTGGGCTTAGATGCCTACAAATCCTGGGCTGCGTTTCCCACCCAAGTCAGGCAGGTCATTTGGCCAGGGAGACAAAAAGCCAAAGAGAAGAATTTGAATTCTGTACAGGATTTTATACCCCTGAGAAGTTCCCTCCAAAACAAGTCTCCTCCCCTCACTATGAAACCTCCATCTACCTAGCAACCAGTGATGTAATAGTGAAGTCAAAATATACTGTTTCAGTAGAGCCACTCCAGGGTCTGTAGAAATATCTCAGGAGCACAGGGGCCCCAACTCTTATGTCCCTTTATTCTTTGTCACATTAGCAGAGCAGCACATAAGCACCGGCATACTGGGAAAAGACCAAGGGTCCATCAAGCCCAGCATCCTGTCTCCGACAGCGGCCAACCCAGGCTTCAAGAACCCAGCAACCCCCCCCCCCCCCCCCCCAAAAAAAAATATATATATTTAATAATGTTCAATGGAGTTTTCCTTCAGGGATCTGTCCAAACCCCCCTTAAACTCCGTAAGGCCAACTGCTGTCACTACATTCTCCGGTAACGAGTTCCAGAGTCCTTTAGGATATCCTTAAATTTTCTATCCTGGCATAGAAAGGCCCCTAAACCTAAACCTCTCTCCTGCCGTTCTGTGCCCTAACATTTTTATGAGTCTCTGCGGCAGAGAAGCCAAATTATCTAGTTCCAGGCTAGAGATTTGGGGAGAGTCTGAGATTTCTGACCACCCCATCCTGACGCATAATGGAACTTCCAACACTGATTTCAATGGGCAAATCCTCCACCACTTTGGGATGTAAGTTCATAAAGCATGACTGGCAAAAAAATTCCAGAGCAGTCAAGAAGCAGGAAGACACTAAAAACAGTGGGAAACAGCATTTAGCGCTCTTATTTCTTGACTGCTCTGGCAAAGACGTCTCCAGCTTGGAGCTGGGTAATGGCAGGTCTCTAATCCTGTCCCCATTTTGCTTCCCTAGATCAACGATGGCTGTGGCTTTACCTCCCCGAAGCCTGCAAGCAGTCATGGATGAATTTGGAGGGGCTCCAAGGTTCCTCGCTTATCCTCGAACGCTTACTGTGTGCAGCGGCAGCCATGCTCTCCTGAAATGCCACATCATAGGAGACCCACGCCCTGCGGTGGTTTGGGAGAAAGCAGGAATAGTGATCGAGGCAGGTGGTCGGTTCCAGCTGAAGGAAGATGGGGACTTGTTTACTCTACTGATTTCCTGCTTGACAGTGACCGACAGTGGCCAGTACACCTGCAAAGCCAAGAACTGCATTGGGGAGACCTACGCAGCTGCTACGTTGAACGTAGAGGGCTCTGCAGATCAGCGGCCACAAATCCTCGCAAAGCCACTTTCACTGAAGGTCTGCAAGGGAGAAGATGTGTCCTTTGTGTGTGAGGTGTCTGGGCAGCCAAGCCCAAGTGTGTCCTGGGAGAAGGATGGCAGAAAGTTGTCAGATGTATTTGAGACTTCTCATTTCTCCCTAGAGAATGAGGTGCCTGGCCGTCACTACTTGAAGATTCAAAATGTCCGACTCCAAGATGGTGGGATTTATGTCTGTAGAGCACATAACTCTTTTGGGGAGGCAGTGGCTGTGGCTGTGCTGCTGGTGGATCCTGTGGTGGGTGTGCAAAAGGAGGACCCCTTTCTGGACAAGCTGCAGAACTGCTACTCTTCCAAATCACAGCAGCACCAGAACCAGCGTCCCTCTAGGCATGACGCCAACGCTGGTCACAAGACCATGCCCCAGAATGAGGAAGTGAGCCATGCGCCCGCTGCCAAGATATTCACTGTGAGTGAGGGCAAACATGCTAAGTTTCGCTGCTGTGTGACTGGCAAACCTCAGCCAGAGATTGTGTGGAAGAAGGATGGACAGAGCATTGTGCCAGGACGACGGCACCTTCTCTATCAGGACAGGGAGGGCTACTTCACCCTGAAAGTGCTGTACTGCCAACAGTGGGACCGAGGACTTTACATATGCAGTGCTTCCAATGTTGCAGGACAGACGCTGAGTGCCGTGGAACTGCACGTGAAAGGTACCAGTCGGCATGCATTCCCTTCCTCTCTCACCATACTCCTCCCTCTCTCTTCTCTTCCACACTTCTCTCTCTCTCAGACTTCCAGTCTCTTCCATTGCCACACTCCTCCCTCTCTCACTGACTTCCACTCTCCTGTCTCACCATACTGTCCCTCTCTTGCTGACTGCCACACTCGTCCCTCTGTCACCACACTCCTCCCTTTCTCTCTCCTCCATTGCCACACTCCTCTCTTACAGACTTCCATTCTCCTCTCTCACCACACCCCTCCATCTCACTGACTTCCAGTCTCCTCCATTGCCACACTCCTCCCTCTCTCACTGACTTCCACTCTCCTGTCTCACCATACTGTCCCTCTCTTGCTGACTGCCACACTCATCCCTCTGTCACCACACTCCTCCCTTTCTCTCTTTCACTCTCCTCCATTGCCACACTCCTCTCTTACAGACTTCCATTCTCCTCCATTGCCACACTCCTCCCTCTCTCGCTCACTTCCACTCTCCTCCATCCCCACACTCTTGCTCACTTCCATTCTCCTCTCACCCCTCCCAGTACTCCCCTCTTATCCTTCTTCACCCTCCATCCTTTTTTCTCATATTGCTCTTCACCCTGCTATCTCTACTGATCTCTTCCCTGTTCCCATTCAGATTTAGGAAGCTCTATAGATACGATCATTTTCTTGAAGGTGTCAGATGGGGGAACTTTCAAGCTGTCCAGATTGGGTGAAAGACCCCAGGCATGTTTTACCCACAGGGTCTGCAGCACTTTTGAAAGTGTATGTCTTTTTAAGTTTGAATCTGTGATGGGCACAAAGTCTGCACAGTCCTTTCTCTTCTTGTGTGGGTGGAGTTTTGCTGAAAAAGTAGACACAACATGAGATTTGAAATTGCAGTGTCTGTGCACCTTTCTCCTCCTCATGCTCCCAGAGATGCTGTAGCCACTTGGTTCAGCTGAAAGTTAGTTGATGAATTTTGTCGAATATTTTCAAACAGAGATGATAAAACATTCTCTACCCCCATAAATCACCTTGAAAATGATCCTCCCAGGTGGTTGCTATCAAAAAGAGGGGGAAAATACACAATCCCAGTAAGAACACGGATCAGTCAGTGTTTTTTTCAACCCTAGCGGTGGCAATGAAGTCGTTCCTTTATATGCAGTCCTGCTCTAAGTATGGATGACTACTGATGTTCAAATACTGTCTGCGTAGCTAACGGTTTAATTTGGGGTTACCTGTTTGCGGAATGACCTTGCTCTGCACCGGTTGTATTATAGATATAGTCCTGCTGAAAATTCACAGATAGGGTCACTTTCGGCTAAATATACAACTGGTTTTGAACATTAACCGAATGGTATAGCAGAGGTTAATAACAAGGACAGTTCCTCGGTTCCTCAGTTCTGATTCTGGTCCGTATTTTCTCTGGTTAGGTCACATTTCTGGCCTGGTGACAGCTGCTGTTTTTCCTGCTCATTCTTTCATTTTCTTTCTGTTTTGGGAAATGTGCATAGTATAATAAGAAATGTATATCTGTTTCTATTTCTCCAGTGTTGCGCTGCAGGCAGAGTCTGGGTTTTTTATATTTATTTCCAGTACTTTTATATACTGCATCTCCTTGAAGACTTTCCAGATACCTCACAGAAAACATAACAATCAGAAAAGAGATGGAAAACCAGAGTATATCCCAGCTGTACCAAACAGGACCAAACCTCAGAATTCATCCATACTGACCTATACAAAGGTTTTTTCATTTAAATTCACTACTCAACCCTCTTCCATTCCCAACCCATTTAACGAAATATAATTTTAACCTTTCCTGCAAGACCACAAATACTTGTTTCCCAGAACTCCAAATCTCGGGACCCACTAGTCTAAATGTCCCTTAATTTCACAATTGTTGGGATTTGCGAATAATTCTCTTGACAAGACCTCATTGAAACAACAACGTTGCTTCACCAGGAGCCAATGAAGTGACTGCAATATTGGCCTAACACTTTCAAATCTATTTGCCCCAACCGCCAACCTTGCTGCCACATTTTGTGTCACCTGGAGTTTCCAAACCCACAAAGTAAGCTGTGAAAACTGTAAGGCTGTTTATAGCTACTCTCCAGGCTGTTTTACATTTTTCATTTGTATTTTGTGGTTCTTTTTTCATTACTTTTTATTCTTTACATTTTTTAGGGCTGCATTTTCAGTCAGATTTGTAATTGCAATTAATTGCATGATTAAAGGTATATGGGGGGGGGGGGGGGGGGGTCCTTACTGCAGCTCCTTGTGACTCTGAGCAATGGAAGGTTAAGTGACTTGTCCAGAGTCACAGAGGAGCTGCAGTAGGAAAAAAAAATAACATTGCACAATATAATTTTAATCGAAATGCACCTTAATATAAAGAAACTACTTAAAACCAAACTTTGCACTACCATCCACAAGGCTTTCTCCTCTGAAAATAGTTGTGGCTGGGGGACAGACTGGGAGCCCCACAGACACAATCAGGGTACAGTGTATATCCAAAGAAAACTTTTATTGCTGAACAGACAAACAAAATAAGTCTTTTTATTACATTTGTACCCTGCACTTTCCCACTCATGGCAGGCTCTATGTGGCTTACATGTTATATACAGGTACTTATTTGTACATGGGGCAATGGAGGGTTAAGTGACTTGCCCAGAGTCACAAGGAGCTGCCTGTGCCTGAAGTGGGAATTGAACTCAGTTCCCCAGGACCAGAGTCCACCACCCTAACCACTAGGCCACTCCTCCCTTCATATGTCTCTCTCAGTCCACCACCCTAACCACTAGGCCACTCCTATCACAGACTCAGAACTTAACATGGCAACAGTCGCATGAACAATGGTTTTTCCTCTCTTCAGCAGTCCTATCTTGTCAAACTTGTACAGAATATTTCAAGTCACTCATGCCTAAATCCGAGTCTGGCTCTAGTTAGGACGCTCAATTCTGAGTCTTCACAAATAAAGAAATGCACCTTTGCAGCCTTCTATTCCCTCTCTTGGGTATTTATTCTTTACCCCGGCTTTGAACCTTGGCAATAGGACTACTTTTACTTCCCTGGGTTTCCCCCACAGATACTGCAGCCCAGCCAACACCTTGGGATTCTTTCACTCCCAGTCCTCCTCCAGAAGAGACCTCTTGCCTCAGGACCTCTCTGATCTACTCTAGGGTTTCCAACTTTCTGATGAAGAAAAATTCGACACTTGCCCTCCTACATGCCCCTCCCTTGTCCTGCCCCAATGCCTCTCCTCAAGGCCCTTGCCACACCTACTGTTATACGCTTCACTGCTCCACCCCTCCATAAACAACTGCCTGTACTAGGGTTGCCATCTCAGAAGAAAATTCTGCCACACGTATGTATGTTTTACGGTTATTTCATGGTTTGCCCTTCATGACTTTCACTCAGTGGTCTGGAAAGATAAATGTGAGCACTTCTCAAAGCATCTCCAGGTTGCTGCCAATCGCCCACAATGTGCTAACTGCATCCTGTCAGAATTAGCATCTTCCTACACAATTTCCCCCTCCAATGATTCCTCCTGTCTCTTGCTTGAAGATCTGGCCCTTGCCTGGAAGGCCAAAATTGATGCCCTTCGCCAGCCCCTGTTCTTCCTCCACCCAGCCATATGCCTATATCTCCAGATCCTGTTACAGATGTTTCCTCCCCCTCTGTCCTTTTGGGTTCCTCATGGTCTTCCTTTAATGTCCCCTCAGCTTCGGCAGTACTCCGGACGGTCAGGTCCCTCAACCTCTCCTCTTCCTCTCTCAACCCCTGGCCCACCCATCTAATATGTCATCTTTTCCCCTTGTTATCTCCACTAATTTTTCCTCTTCTGCACTCTAGTCTGGCCTCGGGCATGTTCCCCTCAGCATGGAAGCATGCCCTAGTCCACCCATTGCTGAAAAAGTCCAGTGTGGATCCAGCTCTTGGCGCCAGTTTTCACTGTGTCTCCAACCTGCCCTTCTTGAAACGTTTGGAGAAATCACTCCTCCTCCAGCCTGAAGATTTTCTCAACCACACCAATATACTGCATCCTTTTCAGTCTGGGTTCTGCCGCCAGCATAGCAGAGACTTTACTTCTTTCATTCTACAACACTTTGAATGTGTTCTTTTTATATTGATGTTTGAAAAATATAAATTAAAAAAAAAATGTACATAAGCATTGCCATACTGGGACAGACCGAAGGTCCATCAATCCCAGCATCCTGTTTCCAACAGTGGCCAATTCAGGTCACAAATACCTGGCAAGTTCCCAAAACAGTACAATGCATGTTATGCTGCTTATCCTAGAAATAAGCAGTGGATTTTCCCCGTCCATTTTAATAATGGCTTATAGACTTTTCTTTTAGGAAGCTACCGAAACCTTTTAAAACCCTGCTAAGCTAATTGCTTTTACCACATTCTCTGGCAACGAATTCCAGAGTTTAATTACACATTGAGTGAAGAAATATTTTCTCCGATTTGTTTTAAATATACTACCTTGTAGCTTCATTGTGTGGCCCCTAGTCCTAGTATTTTTGGAAAGAGTAAACAAGCAATTCACGTCCACCTGTTCCACTCCACTCAGTATTTTATATACTTATATCATATCTCACCTCAGCTGTCTTTTCTCCAAGTCGAACAACCCTAGCTGCTTTAGCCTTTCTTCATATCAGTGTTTTTGGAAGGTTGCCAGATGGCCACCTTCTGAACCTGATTGAAACTTGCCTTGAGCTATTACTAAGAAAGCTGCGATCAAAATTCAAATCCAAAATCCAGTACCAGGCATACTGTGAAGTAATACAAAACACTACAAATGTCACTCGGGACCTAAAGAGCAAGTCTGCCATTCCATAATAGCAGTGTAACAACTTCCATGAGTTGCACAACAAGCACCTACTTAGGAAAACACAGCACCACAACACTGCAATAGGTACTAGAACATCAAGAAACCCTGTTGGAAAACTAAAGAAGCCAGATTATCAATAAGTACATAAGTATTTCCATACTGGGAAAGACCAAAGGTCCATCAAGCCCAGCATCCTGTTTCCAACAGTTGGTCAATCCAGATCACAAATACCTGGCAAGATCCCAAAAAAGTACAAAACATTTTATACTGCTTATCCCAGAAATAGTGGATTTTCCCCAAGTCCATTTAATAATGGTCTATGGACTTTTCCTTTAGGAAGCCATCAAAACCTTTTTTAGACTCCGCTAAGCTAACCGCCTTTACCACATTCTCTGGCAATGAATTCCAGAGTTTAATTACACGTTGAGTGAAGAAAAATGTTCTCCGATTCGTTTTAAATTTACTACATTGTAGCTTTATCGCATGCCCCCTAGTCCTAGTATTTTTGGAAGGCATGAACAGACGCTTCACATCTACCCATTCAACTCCACTCATTATTTTATAGACCTCTATCATATCTCCCCTCAGCCGCCTTTTCTCCAAGCTGAAGAGCCCTAGCCGCTTTAGCCTTTCCTCATAGGGAAGTCGTCCCATCCCCTTTATCATTTTCATCGCCCTTCTCTGCACCTTTTCTAATTCCACTATATCTTTTTCAGATACGGCGACCAGAATTAAACACAGAAAAAAGATATAGTGGGATTAGAAAAGGTGCAGAGAAGGGCGACGGAAATAATAAAGGGTATCAAGACTTTTGAGGCTTGATGACTTAAGGCCCCAATATCTTGGAGTATAACCTTGGCACATCAATCACACGAAGTCTCTATTATTTTTGTGAAGTCTCTTTTATTGAATAAATCACAGATAATTTACTCACAGATAGATGTTCTGAGGTGCTGCTCCAGGACACAGAGACTCCTTAATCTGAGAGCTGTTGGGGGTGAAGATCTGAAGAGAGGTAGATAAATTGCGGGGTGGGGGGGGGGGGGAGGATAGTTGAACAGGTAGAAATGGTTCAAAGCTGGATGACTGGAATGTGCGATATCTCATTAGGGAGGAGATATCTTCAAGGTAAAAAACCAGGTTCGTTACAGGGAGTTTCAGCAGGAAAGAACTGTCTGGAATGAGATGATCTGTACTCCATGTCTCTGGCTAGATGGTGTTGGAATGCCTCATGGCTGAAAGGACAAAGAGGTGTTGAGGCTTCACACAGGCTCAGGGAGGAGCAGATAGAGACCAATGGGGACAGAGCCTGCCATTGGGTAGCAAGGGGTGGCCCTAGAGGGCGGCTCTCGATTGGGGGGAAAGGTCATACCTGGCTGACCTCCCAGGACAGAGGTAGTGAGAATGACCAGGAAATGATAGCAGGAAGACAAAAGAACCAAGTTTGGCAGAGAGAGGGAGGAGGTCTGGGCAGCCTCATAACCAGTGGTAACAGTTCTTACACAGCCAAGCAAGTGTGGTTGCACTGCCTGTGAACTACATTACCCACAGTGCATTGCTCATGTATCTTTGCAGTGAGAAAGTGCAGCAATGATAGTCCTTAGAACTGAGAATAACAGTAAGAGCATTACACACATTTTAGGATCACGTTATAAACTAGTGCGAGGCTGTCGGAGGACAGAACAAAGGGGATGGGACGACTTCCCTATGAGGAAAGGCTAAAGCGGCTAGGGCTCTTCAGCTTGGAGAAAAGGCGGCTGAGGGGAGATATGATAGAGGTCTATAAAATAATGAGTGGAGTTGAACAGGTAGATGTGAAGCGTCTGTTCACGCTTTCCAAAAATACTAGGAGTAGGAGGCATGCATTGAAGCTACAATGTAGTAAATTTAAAACAAATTGGAGAAAATATTTCTTCATTCAATGTGTAATTAAAGTCTGGAGTTCGTTGCCACAGAATATGGTAAAAGCAGTTAGCTTAGCAAGGTTAAAAAAAAGTTTGGCTAGCTTCCTAAAAGAAAAATCCATAAGCCATTATTAAGATGGACTTGAGGAAAATGCACTGCTTATTTCTAGGATAAGCAACATAAAATGTATTGCACTGTTTTGGGATCTTGCCAGGTACTTGTAATTTCGATTGTCCATTGTTGGAAATAGGATGCTGGCTTTGATGGACCTTCGGTCTGTCTCAGTATGGCAACTTATGTACTGTAATGCCCTGTACACTGGCCAAATCAAAAAGAGTTTATCAGCTCCAACTAATTCAGAGTGCTGGACCATGACTGATAGAATGCTGCAAACAGCATTATCACATTTCACTCTTCCTTCAAAAGCTACACTGGTACCAGTACCTTAGAGGGCTAAGTTTAAAACTCAGTGTTTGATTTTCAAGATCCTCAGACAAAATGGGCCAGAATTCTTAAAGAATAAGTTAGCCTTTTACATACCTTTAAGACCTCTAAGGTCCTCTCAAAGATCATCACGATCTGTACCTTCGTCAAAAGAAATTAAACAATGTGATACCCACCAGCGAGCCTTCTGAGGAGTAGCCCCCCCACTCTGGAATTTACTCTCAGAGGAACTACGTATAACTCCAGACTACCTGTACTTCAGGAAGCAGGTGGAAGCCTGGCTCTTCTGCCAAGCCTTTAAAATGTAGGGTGACTGACTATACACTCACTCTGCATCTGAACTTGCTTTCTGCACACACTGTAACTTAGATCAGTTCCTCATCTCTTGCTTAACTAGACAATGAACTTTCCTTGGCTTTAACTAACCATCAAATTATCCCAACTAACTCTGTACAACGCATCTTGTTCCCATCATCTGCTCTTGATCCCTCAGCCATACGATAAGCCGTATTGTAGAAAATCCTTAGCATCATATCTCTGTTAGTTGAATGTTCTAATGATGCTTATTACATATAAGTTACTAATAACATTTGTATAGCGCTACCAGCCGTATGCAGCGCTGAACACTTGACATAGAGACAGTCCCTAGTAAAAAAGGCCCGTTTCTGAGACCAATGAAACGGGCGCTAGCAAGGTTTTCTTCGTAGTATGTATGTTTGAGAGAGTGTGTGTGAGAGTGACTGTGTGAGAGAGAAAGACAGAGTGAATGTGCGAGAGTGTGTGTGTGTGTGTGTGTGTGTGACATAGAGTGAGGCTGTCTGTTTCAGAGTGTGTGTGTTAGAAAGAATGAGAGTGTGCGGCAGGGGCCCCCCCTCCGTCTCCCGCCCTCCTTCCCCTCTCCCGTCTTCCCTTCCCCCCTTCCTTCCTTCCCCTCCCCCTCCCCTTTTTTCTCCTCTCCTCCCTCCCAGCTTCAGGGTCGTGGCCCTCCCTCCCTCCCTCCCACTGCCACATTCAAGCTGGCTCCCTCCCTCCCACTGCCATGTTCATGCTAGCTGCCTGCCTCCCTCCCTCCCATGTTTAGGCTGCCTCCCGTCCCTCGCTTCCTCCCAAGTGTCAGTGCTCCATTGTGACGCGAGGGCGGGGCGATGGTAGTCCTCACTTTCTTGCAGGTCGTGCTGGCTCCCTCCCTCCCAGTGCCACGTTCAGGCAGGCTGGGTGGCTGGCTGGGTGGCTGGCTGGCTGGCTGGCTCCCTCCCTCCGACGTTCAGGCTGCCTGCCTGCCTGCCTGCCTCTCTCCCTTCCTCCCACGTTTAGGCTGGCTCGCTCTCTCCCTCCCACGGTCAGGCTGCTTTCCTCCCTCGCTTCCTCCCAAGTGTCAGTGCTCCGTTCTGACGCGAGGGCTGGGCGATGGTAGTCCTCACTTTCTTGCAGGTCGTTCGCTTTCACGATGTTTCTGACGCCACGTTTTGTGGGCGATGCGATTCGTTGCGTGTAAGTGCTCCGCCCTCGACGTCATCACGTTGTGACGTGAGGGTGGGGCATACACTCATGGAGGAGTTTCGATCTACACAACTACAGGCTTCAATAGAACGTTGGGGTGTGTTTTATATAGAGAGATAATCATTAGTATTATGCTAATATTGTATTATATCTCTGGTATTTGAATTCCACTGCTGTTAAATGTGTTTATTTTAGATACTGTTTCACCACAGTTCTGTTATTAGGTTTCAATTTACTGTTTTCAAGTTTACCTCATTTATTACATTTATGTTTATTCTTGATTATTTTACTATTGTTATTGCTGTTAACAAAATTATAAGTTTTATATTAAACTGTACCTACTGTACACTGCCTTGGGTGAATTTCTTCATAAAGGCAAATAAATAAATATAATGCACATCAGTATGATCAGTGACAGATTTTCTTATAAGACATCATTAGTTGCCAGTGCTTGGATACAGCTGAAAATTTTAACTTTGGTTTTCAACCTTCTGTTGTCTGATTGCCCATTTTGGTTTCTAACCTACTGATCCCTACATTTCTTCGATCCAACAAACAGAATCAGTCGGTTATTCCATCTAATAAGATAATTTACTTGGACTCATTTGGACATTAGGCACCATATTTGTGGAACAAAATCAACATATCAAATCTGATGTTATGCATTCAATGTTTAGGAAGAAGAAGGTTGGCTATTTCAGATGTGTGTGTTCTTTAAATTAATTGTGTAATCTGCTATGTTTTGTTTTTGTTATTTTAATTTATGGTTCTTCTAAAAATAATTTTAGCAATTTTTGGTATCATCCTTTGAATTTATGTTAATTGTTTGCATGATTGTTTTATTGATTTTTGATTGCTTTTATTTTATTTTGTAAACCGCTCTGTTATTTACCATGAAGGGTGATCTATCAAATTATTAAACTAACCTAAACTGCTTCTGCAAGGAGCGTGTAAATGTGGCCGCAGTTACAAGACTGCCCTTGCAGTGAAAGGCTTGAAGATATGATGAAGTCGTGCACTATAGATTTTCAGTGGTTCTGAGACATGGTTGATGGTTTTGCCGTGTCTGCAAAGTGTTTTACGGTGGTGAATTTAAAATAAAAACTGAACATTGAGATGAAAGTTTCTTTTACTGAAGAAAGTTGCTGTAATGTCCAAATCCCAAACAGCTATGTTACTATGTAGATAAACGCAATCACAGTTTAAAAGAAATCTGAAATGCAGCTGAAACAGCCGGGCTGGTGCTTCAGGGAATTCTTGGAACCTCTGGGGGCTTCTTTTATCTCCTGGGCAGCAACGTTCCAGTTGGGGTTAATTTGTTCACTGATTCGGTGAACCACTTATTGGATCTATTTGAAGACAGACTCCAAATATAATGGACACTCTCCTGGCACCAAAGGGACTGTGAATCCACCAGCCTGCAGCCCACACTCCCAGTACTACTGGTGATGAGGAAAAAGGACACAGCCCCTCCCATTACATAGGGTTTTATAGTCTGAGCACAGACACCCCCACAGGACCATACTGCTCCCCTTTTCTGAGGCACAATAGAAATCAGGGACTCTTCAGACCCTCCTACCCATAATGTACAATAATACACAAATAAGCTTAACTTCAACAAAATGTAATGAAAAAAACCTCATAAGCCAACTAATCCCCAATGCTGAACATTTCCAACAGAATGATCAAGACCTGTGGATCTCTGGTGCCTGTGATAAGGAAACGCTCTTGATGAATTTTTATACATATTTATGTGATTTCTGAGAGGCACAAAGTAAACCATAAGAAATATGTAAAGCAAAATACATAACAAGAAACAAGAAAAGGAAAACGATGATGACAGCTGCACTGTGGCCGCATGGAGAAATCTTTCTCCCAAGATTAGCCGGCTGGGTCCCTTCCATATACATTAGCATTATAATAGAAAAATACATCCTGACATCCTAGAGTGGGATTAGGCAGCAGGGGAATGTGTCCACTTCCAGCTGTCAAATTAACATTCCAGGATCAGTGCCAGGGAGATTAGAGACAGCTATGCAGCCAGGAATCTAATTCAGAAGCATTACCAGAGGAAGGCTTGAGAAGGACATTAATTCGGCTGCACTGCTTCAAAGCTGTGGCCTCACCTGGACTTTCTTTCACACATGCTGAGAAGTAGCATTTTCTGAGAGAAGTGTAGTTTCAGGAAGTAAACCACACAAACAGATTTATTTACCGCCTTTTTGAAGTGCAAAGTGTTGCACTTGGGGTGCAGAAATCCACAGGAGATAGGAGGAAAGAGATTGATAAGCACAGCCCAGGAGAGGGACTTTGGGGTGATGGTGTCTGAGTATCTCAAGGTGACGAAACAATGCAACAAGGTGGTGTCATGTCCCCTACCTCAATGCAAGCGGCGTCCTCGGGCTGCGCGGGGTCCCGTCAACACGTACACTTGACTGGCACTGCCCTGAACCGTGTGTGTAGTTCTTCTCTGGGTTTGTTCAGAGAGCAGTGGTTGCAGGCTCCTTAATTGCTTTGCTTCCATCCAAGTAGATTACATCTAGCGCATGGCCTTCATCCATTTCTTTTGTCTCCCAAGCAAAGAAGTCAATGAGATTCGTTTGGCAGCATTTTCCTTTGGTAAAGCCATGTTGCCTCAGGTCCTGTAACCCATTGGCTTCTAGAAAGTTAGCTATCCTTTCTTTCAGCAGCGACTCCATTATTTTTCCTACCACCGACGTGAGACTTACTGGTTTGTAGTTTCCCACTTCTTCCCTGTCTCCATTTTAGTGAAGAGGGACCACAACCGCTCATCTCCAATCTTGCAGAACCTCTCCCGTCTCTAAAGATCTATTAAATAAATCTTTAAGAGGTCCCCCTAGGACCTCCCTGAGCATCCTGGGATCCCATCCGGCCCCATAGTTTTGTCCACCTTCAGATTCTCAAGCTGTTTATAAACTCTTTCTTCTATAAACGGCGGAATATCCATTCCATTCCCAGATATTCGGCAGCCAACCGCAGTCCTTCACCAGGGTTTTCCTCCGTGAACACCAAAGACAAGTAATTGTTTACCACTTTCACTTTATCCTCCTCACTCTCCACATAACCATTCTCATTATCTTTCAGTCTCACAATTCCATTCCTACCTTTTCTCCTTTCTCCAATATATCTGAAAAAGGTCTTGTCACCTCTCTTTACATTTTTAGCCATTTTTTCTTCCGCTCGTGCTTTTGCTAGCCATATTTCCCTCTTCGTTTCTTTGAGTTTAATCCAATAATCTTTTCCTTGATCCTCTCGTTGCGTTCTTTTATATTTCTTGAACAAAGTCTCTTTTGCTCTTATTTTTTCAGCTACTTGGTTGGAGAACCATATAGGCTTCCTGTTTCTCTTGTTTTTGTTTACTTTCCTCACGTAAAGATCAGTCACCATATTTATAGCAGCCTTCAGCTTTGACCACTGATGTTCCACTTCTCTTTCGCCTTCCTACTCCAACAGCTCCTTTTTCAGGTACTCCCCCATTTTATCAAAATCAGTACGTCTGAAATCCAGTACTTTGAGTTTTGTGCATCCACACTCCACCTTCGCCCTTATATCAAACCATAACGTGTGATGATCACTATTACATAGGTGGGCACCCACCCGGATATTAGAAACATTTCCTCCATTCGTGAACACTAGATCCAGCATCAACCCTTCCCTCATGGGTTCCGTCACCATTTGTCTGAGCAAGGCACTTTGATAGGCGTCCACAATCTCCCTACTTTTTTCTGATTCCGCAGACGGGACGTTCCAGTTCACATCAGACAAGTTGAAATCTCCCAACAGTAGCACCTCCCCTTTCATACCAATCTTTTGAATATCCTCTATCAGATCCTTGTCTAGCTTCTCCATTTGTACCGGAGGTCTGTAGATAACCTCTGTATGGATACAGGTTCCATCTTCTCTTCCCAGGGCGATCTATAAAGTTTCTTCCTTAACCCAGGTCCCCCGCATTTCAGCTGCTATGATATTGTCTCTCACATACAACGCCACTCCTCCACCCCTTCGGCCCTCTCTATCCTTTCTATAAAGATTATAGCCCAGTATAGTCACATCCCATTCATGGGAATCATTAAACCACGTCTCTTTAAAAGCAACAATATCCAAGTTTTCTTCAAAACATTAGGGCTGGCAAGTCTTGAACCTTTTTACCTAGACTACAAGCATTTGTGCTCATTGCTTTCCATGTGCTTATTTTTTTTGTTACATTTGTACCCTGTGCTTTCCCACTCATGGGCAGGCTCAATGCGGCTTATATATACACAGTAGAGAGTTGCACGGGGACAGAAATCTTACCCATCCCCGCCCGTCCCTGCTGGAATCTTACCCATCCCCACCCGTCCCCGCTGGAATCTTACCCATCCCCATCCATCCCCACAAAAATTTAACCCATCCCAACCCGTCCCCGCAAGAATTTAACCCATCCCCACCCGTCCCCGCAAGAATGTAACCCATCCCCACCCATCACTGAAAAATTTAATGGTACATAAAAGAAAATTCCAGTCAGCTCCCTCAGTCTTTCTCTGGATTTGAGCCACAGCACTGTAGGCAAGGAAGGAATGGAAGCTGAAACTTGGAACACTCTGGTGTGCACATGTAAGATTTGTCTCTGATTTACTGGCACTGTGTGCTGAGAGGTCACCACATGCACGCGCCAGTAGGTCAGGTGACATCTGATGTTCATGCCTGTGTCAGAGCTAAGGTCTGCTCATCAGCCCGGGAGCAAAGAGGATTAATTGTAACATAGTGAGTGACAGCAAATAAAGACCTGAATGGTCCATCCAGCCTGCCCAATAGTCACACTCATTATCAATTCATGATTAAATCAATGAGTGTGATATTATATACTTGATTATGGTCTTTCTTTTGTGTTTCTGGAACATAGACCATAGAAGTCTATCTGGCCCTATCCTTATGTTCCCACTGCTGGAGTTGTCGTTGAAGCCCACTCCAGTCTATGCGTCTTCTCATTTGTGGGACACAGATCGTAAAAAATTTGTCCAGAACTGTCCTTATGTTTCAGCCACTGAAGTTGCTGTCTAAGCCCTTTCCAACCCATCCTAAACCAGACTTCCATATATTAGACACAGACCATACAAAGCTGCCCGGTATTGGCCCTAGTTAATCATAGCCAGAGTCGCCATCTAAGCATTCCTTCACACATCCACACATATGCAGCCATTTAAGGTTAGGTTTTTTATAACTTCCATTTTCTAATTAAAGATCCTCTGTGTTCATCCCATGCCTTTTTGAATTCCATCATTATTTGTGTCTCTACCACCTCCTTAATGGAAAATTTTCCACATTTGTGCTGTTAAAGCAAAGAGGAAGAGGAGGAGAAGACAGCACTCAAAGAACTTGGTACTCAGTAGATGAGAGGCTGGTGCAGGTGTAGCTTACACTTCCACAGGAACCCTGCAGAACTGCTTCTGTCCCCACAGGAACTGCTTCTATCCCTGTGGGAATCCTGTGGGATTCCCACAAACCCCGTTCCTGTGCAGCTCTCTAATACACAGGTACTTATTTGTACCTGGGGCAATGGAGGGTTAGGTGACTTGGCCAGAGTCACAGGGAGCTGCCTGTGCCTGAAGTGGGAATTAAACTCAGTTCCCCAGGACCAGAGTCCACCACCCTAACCACTAGGCCACTCCTCCTCCTTAGTGAGTTTAGGTGGTTTTCTATATTTAGATGACCTTTCCCTCTGCCATCAAGTTTATTCTGGGGGTGACTCCGAATTCCCTTGTTTCCTTTTATCACCCCCGTCTTCTAGTTTAAATGTCTAGAAACATACTATCTGAATTTCTCCCCAAGGATCCTTTTTCCCGTCACAGAAAGATGTAGCCCATCATTACAGTACAGCCTGTTATTTTTCCACATAATACCCCATGCTCCTATGTAACTAAAACCTTCTTCTTTACACTAAGACTCAAGCCACTTATTGCTCCACTGTTTTGCATACTCTTTCCTCTCCCTTCCCCCATGTGGGAATTACTTCAGAAAAAGCCACAGTCCGAACCAAAGATTTCAGTCCCTCCCCAAGCTTCTGGAACTCTCTCTGTGCTGTAAACATGCTATTGTTGGCCAGGTCATTTGTCCCCAGGTGAATTACAACATCAGTATTTGAAGCCTCACTCTCTTCTCGATCACTTTCAGTATTTGGTCGGTACATCTGGTCGCTGAAGATCCTGAAAGGCATTTCACTAGGTTGGAACCTAAATTAATGCCTCTGATAATGGACACATGCATTCAATTTAAAATCTTTATGCTACTTTATAAAACCCTCTATGGCTTGGCTCCTTATTTAGTTGAGTGGATTAATATTTCCAACAAAAGATCGTATGTTGTTACATTTTCCAAACCCTAGTAACTTGAGAAATGAAACATAGTAATATAGATGAGGCATATTTTCAAAGCACTTAGACTTGCAAAGTTATATGGAGATGTTTTCGAAAGAACATCTAAATCAGAATTTGGATGTTTTACAAAAACGTCCAAATTCTGAACAGGAAAGAAGGTCATTTTCGAAAAAGATAGACATCTATCTTTTGTGTTCGAAAATGCTATGGACGTCTTGTGATTTCCATGTTCTTTTTTTGTTTTTTTTTTGGTCCATTTTCCAACAAAAGACGTCCAAATGCAACCTGTCCAAAACAGAGGAGGAGTGGCTTAATGGTTAGTGCAGCAAGCTTTGATCCTGGTAGTATGGGTTTAATTCCCACTGCTACTCTTTGTGACTTTGGGCAAGTCAAATGCACAAGGAGCATTTTTGGATGTAAAACATCCAAAATCAGAAGAGGAAAGGTCATTTTCTACAAAAAAGTCTATCTTTTCCTTCTGATTGGAAAAATGTTTTGTGATTTGAGGGAGTAAGGGGAGGTGAGCCCCGAGTCCCTCCAGTGATCATCTGGTCATTTGGGGCACCTCTTGTGTGGAGTAGGAGAGTAGCCTAGTGGTTAGTGCAGCAGCCTTTGATCCTGGGGAAGTGGGTTCACTTCCCACTGCAGCTACTTTTTATAAAAACAGGTCTAGCTCAGTTTTAGTCCTGGACGTTTTTGTTTTGTTCCATTAAGGCTGAAAGACTTCTAAGTCTTAGGAACGCCCAAGTCCCACCTTGAACACACCCCTGGCACGCCGCCTTAGATTTAGACGGACTTCAGAGAAAGACGTCTAAAAATAGGTTTTGAAAATACTGATTTGGACTTCTTTGTGGGATGAACGTCCAAATGCAGACTTATGTCACTTTTTGGACGTTTTTCTCTTTTGAAAATGAGCCTGATAGTAACCTATGGAACTTTGTAAGTCTAAGTGCTTTGAAAATGAGCCCTCAAGTAACTTAGTAACATAGTAGATGAGATGTCGTCAGATAAAGACCTGTATGGTCCATTCAGTCTGCTCAACAAGATAAACTCATTACCTACAGTATACATACCTGTTCTTGAATTATTCTTGCCATCTTCAGGGCGTAGACCATAGAAGTCTACCCAGCAATGGCCTTGTTCTTAAATTGCTGAAGTTGTTGTCAAAGCCCCCAAAGCTCCACTCCGGCCCATCCAAATCTAATTCAGCCTCCATCAGGGCACAGAGCGTAGAAGTCAGCCCAGCACTATTTTCTCTGTGGGTTTTGCTTATCAGGCCCTGACTATTTGGAATTCACTCCCTACTTATATTTGAGAAATTCGGGATTATTTGATTTTAGGAAGTTATTAAAGACTTTTCTTTCTAAGAAATTTTTGAACGTTTAAATCAGTGGTGTGCTGGAGCAGGCTCTCACAGGCTCGCAAGAGCCGGTTGTTAAGTTTTTAAGAATTTTGGGAGCCGGTTGTTAAAGTAAGGCCCTCCATGGCTACTTTAACAACTGGCTCCCAAAATGTGGGCTTGGGCCCCCTGCTGAATTCTCTTTTACTTTGCTGGTGGGGATGCTGAGCCCTGCCAGCCAAGTAAATAGACTACTGCTGCTCCCCGCTCCTTGTTTCCAGCTCTGGGCAGCAGGCTGGGACTTCTCAAGCATGTGAGAGAAGTTCCAGCATGCTGCTCAGAGCAAGACATTGGGAGTGGTGGCTGCCAGCAAAGGTATGCCTAGCGTGTCCGCACGAAGGGAGGGAGGAGAGAGAGACAAGTGTTGCTCCCCCCCCCCCCCCGGCACTTCCAACTGCAGAGCTGGCTACGTCCGGAGAGCCTGTTGTTAAAAAATTTACCAGCACACCCCTGGTTTAAATAGACTTTGATGTCACTATTAGATAGCTCTGTTGTTAGCTTTGAATATATGCCTGGTTATCTTTGATCTTGTGGTTTGCATAGAACTCTAATGGAATATAAGAATTTTTATATTGTAATGTTATCATGAAATGCTGTGTTTTTTTTATAAGGCTGAAATAGTTTTTGATGTCCTGGGGTAGTGGAGTGAGGGCAATTTGAGTGGAGGAGTGGCCTAGTGGTTAGGGTGGTGGACTTTGGTGTTGAGGAACTGAGTTCAATTCACACTTCAGGCACAGGCAGCTCTCTGTGACTCTGGGCAAGTCACTTAACCCTCCATTGCCCCATGTAAGCTGCATTGAGCCTGCCATGAGTGGGAAAGCGCAGCGTACAAATGTAACAAAAATAAAATTGTGGGTTAGAGGGGGAGAAGCTAGTTCTTGATTTATTCAAATGCTGAAAGAATTTTAATTTAATATTGACTTTAAAGTAAGAACTATATAAAAGATAACTATTTATCATTGTATAGGCTGGTGTAGGTAGACCATCTGCATAAAATTCCCCTGGAACATCTCAAAAGTCTTGTTTTTGAGTCACATGGTAGCAACAGATTTTCTGCTGTGCCTCCAACTTAAGCAGTCACCCTGCGCCCTCTGCTGGCAGCTTTGTGCAGTAATATAGGTTTCTTTGATTCATACGTGGTAGGAGTCCCCTGTTCTAAGATATTGGGGGAAAATTGTAAATTCATTAATTGCATAACAAACACAGGACCCTGAGAATGTTTTGTTAGTGTCCCTATGATGGGGTCAGTCCTAAATTGATCAACCAGGGGCAATTATTATCCATTTCATTTACACCAATAATCAAAGCAAATAACAGATAATTCTACTTTGATTATTTACCCTGAGATTTGCACCTGCCTTCTCTGGGGGTAATGTTTTACCTAAAACTCAATACTCCACCCTCTCTCCACCTCTGGGCATATCTGTAGGGAAAATACAAGAGAATTAGAACATATAGGGGCAGTAGGGTTACTGCACGGGTACCGCGTGGGAAAACAACACTACTATTAGGTGCTTTAGTTCTGTTTTGGCGTGCGCCATTTTCCACGCTAGAAAATCATTTTTATTTTCTAGCTGGGGGGAGGGGGGAGTAGGCAATCCCAGTGGTAATCGGGCAGTGTACAGCCATCATCATGATAAATATAATTTATTATATAATACCACCTAAATGTAACGCCCTGACCTGGGCACTTCTGGGTTCGGGATCAGACTTGCCTGGAGCCTCCCGAGGGCAATCACCGTCGGACCATTAGTTGCTTGGTGCTCGGTGCTGCCACCTGGGGAAAGAAGTGTTAGCGGGTGGGATTACCCTCTTCTTCCCTAGGACATCCAAAAACCAAGTCCAGCTGACACTGTGGGAATTGAAACTGGCTCTTAATCTGGCAGGTTTGAATGATACTTATAATTTCTCAAGTCCAGTAACCACACTGAAGTCAGCAGTTCATGCAAACTCAAATTGTTTAGGGGAGAGTATAGACCAATATGGTTTCTATATCTTTTGGAAAAGAATCCACTGTGAATCTCTCTGTTCATCTGCTCTCATCCATTCCATGGCTAGTAAATAAGTCATGTACATAAGTAATGCCACACTGGGAAAAGACCAAGGGTCCATTGAGCCCAGCATCCTGTCCATGACAGCGGCCAATCCAGGCCAAGGGCACCTGGCGAGCTTCCCAAATGTACAAACATTCTATACATGTTATTCCTGCAATTGTGGATTTTTCCCAAGTCCATTTAGTAGTGGTTTATGGACTTGTCCTTTAGGAAACCGTCTAACCCCTTTTTAAACTCTGCCAAGCTAACCGCCTTCACCACGTTCTCCGGCAACGAATTCCAGAGTTTAATTATGCATTGGGTGAAGAAAGATTTTCTCTGATTTGTTTTAAATTTGCTACACTGTAGTTTCATCGCATGCCCCCTAGTCCTAGTATTTTTGGAAAGTGTGAACAGACGCTTCACATCCACCTGTTCCACTCCACTAATTATTTTATATACCTCTATCATGTCTCCCCTCAGCCGTCTCTTCTCCAAGCTGAATAGCCCTAGCCTCCTTAGTCTTTCTTCATAGGGAAGTCGTCCATCCCTGCTATCATTTTAGTTGCCCTTCGCTGCACCTTTTCCAATTCAACTATATCTTTCTTGAGATGCGGCAACCAGAATTGAACACAATACTCAAGGTGTGGTCGTACCATGGAGCGATACAACAGCATTATAACATCCTCACACCTGTTTTCCATACCTTTCCTAATAATACCCAACATTCTATTCACTTTCCTAGCCGCAGCAGCACACTGAGCAGAAGGTTTCAGTGTATTATCAACAACGACACCTAGATCTCTTTCTTGGTCCGTAACTCCTAACGTGGAACCTTGCATGACGTAGCTATAATTTGGGTTCTTTTTTCCCACATGCATCACCTTGCAATTGCTCACATTAAACGTCATCTGCCATTTAGCCGCCCAATCTCCCAGTCTCGTAAGGTCCTTCTGTAAGTTTTCACAATCCTGTCGTGAGTTAACGACTTTGAATAACTTTGTGTCATCAGCAAATTTAATTACCTCACTAGTTACTCCCATCTCTAAATCATTTATAAATATATTTAAAAGCAGCAGTCCTAGCACAGACCCCTGAGGAACCCCACTAACTACCCTTCTCCATTGTGAATACTGCCCATTTAACCCCACTCTCTGTTTCCTATCCTTCAACCAGTTTTTAATCCACAATAGGACATTTCCTCCTATCCCATGACCCTCCAATTTCCTCTGTAGCCTTTCATGAGGTACCTTGTGAAACACCTTTTGAAAATCCAGATACACAATATCAACCGGCTCCCTTTTGTCTACATGTTTGTTTACTCCTTCAAAGAATTGAAGTAAATTGGTCAGGCAAGATTTCCCCACAATACACCAAAAAGCCACAGTAGGCACTTCAGCCAACTTCCAGTGTAACAATGTGCATTTCCAAGGAATGAGTAATGCTTTTTGCAAAAAAAAAAAAAAAAGGTTGGGTATCTTGGCTTTAACTGGAAGTACCGAAACAACCTCAAATAAAAGGTCAGCACAAGGAGTAAGAGAGATGTTTAGTAAAGCTCCTCAATGGTTATAGATGTTGGACCAAAATGTTCTGATGAATGGATAGGACCAGAACATATGACCAAAAGTTGCTCTGTCCTGTTTATATTTAGAACATTCATCCATGGGGGAGAATACGGAGGCCGTATCTTACTAAGGATGTAAAAAGAACTGAAGCGGTGCAAAGAAAAGCTACGAGAATGGTATGGGATTTGCGTTACAAGACGTATGAGGAGAGACTTGCTGACCTGAACATGTATACCCTGGAGGAAAGGAGAAACAGGGGTGATATGATACAGACGTTCAAATATTTGAAAGGTATTAATCCACAAACGAACCTTTTCCGTAGATGAGAAGGCGGTAGAACTAGAGGACATGAAATGAGATTGAAGGGGGGCAGACTCAAGAAAAATGTCAGGAAGTATTTTTTCACGGAGAGAGTGGTGGATGCTTGGAATGCCCTCCCGCGGGAGGTGGTGGAGATGAAAATGGTAACAGAATTCAAACATGCGTGGGATAAACATAAAGGAATCCTGTTCAGAAGGAATGGATCCTCAGAAGCTTAGCCGAGATTTGGTGGCTGAGCTGGTGGTGGGAGGTGGGGCTGGTGGTTGGGAGACGGGGCTAGTGCTGGGCAGACTTCTACGGTCTGTGCCCTGAAAATGGCAGATACAAATCAAGGTAAGGTATACACAAAAAGTAGCACATATGAGTTTATCTTGTTGGGCAGACTGGATGGACTTTGCAGGTCTTTTTCTGCCGTCATCTACTATGTTACTCACGTTACTATGAAAGCTCTGTGAGGGAAAAATGAGCTTGCAAAAATAGTTTGTATTATAGTTCATATAAATTATTATTGTAAATGCTTTTATAAATAACTTTCATGCTCTTTTTTAAAAAAATCCTCAGTGATTGTACACTGTAGTTCTGTACTCCATTTCACAGCCAGAATATTATAAGCAAAGCCAGAATGACACCAATGTACACCCTTCTGGAGCAAAGATAGATGTACTTGGGCCTGAGCATCCAATCCAATGTGTTCATTGAGTTTTTCATATATAGCACACACTCTTCCCTCTCCCTCTCTCTCATTCTGGCTCTTCCTCTTAAGCCTTGTTATATAGGATTTGTCTCCATAGCCATTAATAGTATGTCTGTTATTGGCTGTTGACAGGCTAACATGAAAGTAATGGAGCTTGGCATTTCATGATTGGTCCAGCTTAATGAGGGTTAAGTCATGGGGCTTAGTCCTATGATGCAAAGGCCTAGTCAGCTTAAGCATACAAAAACTATTCTCAAAGGGGAGTCTCCACAGACCACCCTTTCTTTCCATCCGCATGGGTGGGCATAAATGTACTAGATCAATGTGACCTATTGATATTGCACCTTGGTTCTTCTGTCCCATGATCTCACCCAGAATAAACACTTCAGCTCCACGTTGCAATATGTATTCTGGTACAGAAGCTATAATGCTTAAAGCTTAATTCTCTTTAAAATGCAGTTCAGACCTGGTCTGAAAAGCTATGTATATAAACCTAACTTCTCTTGTAGCCTACTTGTGACCTGGATTGGCCACTGTTGGAAACAGGATACTGGACTAGATGGACCGTTGGTCTGACCCATTACGGCTATTCTTATGTATGTTCTTATGTACAAGCCCAAAACACACCAAAACTAACCATAACAATTATAAATTTGTCCATCCACAGCCAAAAGACGGGATCAATACAATTCGTCCTAAAAGAAAGGCTGTAGAATCTGGAGAGATTATTCGAAGGAGGCCTTCAGAGCAGTTCAGTCTTGCTTCCAATTCTGCTCACCGCATCACATGACCTCTCCTAGCTTATCAGGTTTAAAAGAGGGTTGGACAGATTTTGGGAGGAAGAGCCTATAATCTGCTATTAAGGTAGATCATTTGTAAATATGTTAAAAAGCAGCGGTCCCAGCAAAGACTCATGGGGAACCCTACTATCTACTAGTGCTGTCCGATACAGCTAAAAAAATGTTCGATTCGGTACGATTCGATTCTTTCAAAAAATTTGGTTTTTCAATTCAATTTGATTCGATTTAACTAGATTGAAATAGTGAGAACCACATGCAAATATTATATCACAACGGGTAAAACAAAACAGGCAGCAGCAATTGAAGAACTGTGAAAAAAAATGGGCACAAACTACAAAGTTTGTAATTGCTGCTTCTAGCAGCTACAATAATTTGTGAAGCTGTTTTAGTGATATTCAATTGTTATTTCTTTTTGTCTTCACCTTTTAAGGCATTGCCTATCCAACTGAAACAGCTTTAGACTTGTTACATTCGTGTTCATCTCACTTCCTCTCTCTCCCCTTCCCTCCATCCATGTGCATCTCCTTCCTCTTTCTTCCCTCCCCTCCATCCATGTCCAGCATTTCTCCTCTCTCCTCTGCCCTCCCCTCCCATCCATGTTCAGCGATTCTCCTCTGCTCTCCCCTCCATCCATGTCCAGCAAAGCTCCTCTCTCCCCTGCCCTCCGCGCCATCCATCTATATCTAGCAACTCTTCTCTCTCCCCTGCCTCTCCTCCATTTATCCATATCAAGCAATTCTCCCCTCTCTCCCCTGCCCAACAATTCTCCTGTCTCCCCTGCCCTCCCCTCCATGTCCAGCGATTTCTCCTCTCTCCCTGGGCCCTGCCCTCCCCTCCGTCCAGTGATTTTCCTTTGCTTCCTATACTCCCTTCCCATCCATGTCTAGTGACTCGTCCCAGCCCCCACCTGCCCCCCCTTTTCAGCCCGCGAGGTCCGGTTCCAACCCCAGCCCCACCTGCCCGCCCTCTTTTCCCCCAACATCCCCCTTTTCATTCCTGCCACCCTGCATGGTTTAAATCTTTTATTTTACCTCAAGTCACAGCGGCGGCAGTGAAACCAGCAGGCTTGTCTCTAGCCTTCCCTTCCCTCTCAGTGTCCTGCCCTCGTGGAAAGAGGAAATTACATCAGAGGAAGGCGGGACACTGAGAGGGAAGGGAAGGCTTTGAATTGCAGATAAATTAAATAACTAGAAATTTCTTTTTCAAGCTGCATCAGGTAAGAGCTATTCAATCTTCATGAAGAGCTCCAAGTTTTAGGATTATTGCTCAGTGTATTCAACTCCCCCAGTCAGATTATTGCAACTTTCTGTATAACACTGTTTCCGTTAAGTTGCAAAAAAATTACAACATGCTGATTTTTAAATTAAGAACATTTGAAAGAACCATCTCACTTCTGGATAGTTTTCATTGGCTTCTCATACAGTCACGTATTGATTTTAAAATAGTTTCTAAGGGGTCCTTTTATTAAGCTGCAGCAAAAGGGGGCTTGCACTGGCATCAATGCATGTTTTGACGTGCGCTGAGGCCTCCGTTTACCACAAAGGCTGCTGTTTTTTTGTTTTTTTTTAAAGAAATGGCTGTGCGTCAAGTGAAGCACTTGCTGTATGGCCATTTCGAGGGGGGGGGGGGGGGGAAGAGCCCCAAAAGGCCTTGCACGAGGTGTTCTCAGGCATCCTGTGGTAATTTTATTTTTTAGCACTGGAGGAGAGTCTGGAGCAGAGAGAGGTGTGTTCTGCAGTAATTGATCGCCACAGCTACATCAGCTTATACTAACTGATTAGAATGTGGTTAGCGCATGAGTCCTCACCACCTACAAAACAGTGGTGGTGGTCGTGGCTGACGTCCTAATGCTCATTAATAGAAAAACTCAGAAATTCGGCCATTTTACCCATGTGGTAACAAAGGCCTTAGGGCAGGCTTACTTGGGTCATTCTCACGTCCTAAGGCCACATTTTACTACACTTTGGTAAAAGACCCCTAAGTGTTTTCATGGCCAAAATTCTGAAGACCTTCTGCGCTTACTAATTTGAGAGATGTTCTGAAGCTGAATTTAGGTTACCCTTCTATGAAAAATATATGCTATAGGAGCAATCTTTCTCATTTCAAAGCGTGAAAGTCTGGAATAATATTCCTCATCCTATTTTATCTTTTTCGCAAGGCATTAAAAACGTATCTATTTCTAGGCAATAGGCAGAAATTGTTCGTATATTAGATGTATCAGCTGAGAGTTACTGTTTGTAATTTTCCCCGTAATCTGTCTTCCATCCTACAAGATAAAAGTGGAACAGAACATCTGCCCCATCCCCAACCCTTGTTATCTCAAGCTGCCTTCTCCCATCCTAGCATCAGACCTTTCCCTCAACCTCTTCTGCTATCCCACCAACTGCCATCAACAGCTGTGTGTCAGCCCCCAGACCCCTTATCCCACCTCTAGCCCCCATGCCAGCTCCAAGCCCCAAGATCAGCATTAGAGCAATAGTCCACTTGTCCAAAATCTCTGCTTCCTCCCCAGATCCATTACTACGTCTCCCTCTCATTTCCCTCCTTCCTGTTATCCAGCATCTCTCCCTCCCACTTCTTTCCCCCCTATCCCGGGGCCCCGGATCTCTTCTCCCTCCCTCCGCTGGCATCTCTCCACCACTTTCCTCCTTCCCTGCCTTCAGCCTGTCCCAGAGCCTTTCCTCTGATATTTCTCCCCCACTTGGAAACAGGAAGTCAGGAGTGGAACTGCTGACAGAGTGTCTTGTATATTGCAACTTACTGAGATATGGTACTGTCCTCTTCTCATCTTTCTGCTCTTCTTTCAGAACCACGAGTGAAGTTTCAATGCCAACTGGAAGATGCAGTGGTTTACGAGAGCGATGATGCTATTTTGGTGTGCAGGGTGCCAGAGGCCTCTGTGTCCACAACATGGTACATGGAGGACCGGAAGCTACAAACAAGCCAGAAGTACGTGATACGGGAACAGGGCACACTACGGCGTCTCATTATACGTGATGCCTGCATGGACGACGATGGCATTTACCTCTGTGAGATGAAGGGTGGAGGAAGGAGTATTGCAGAGGTAACAGTTAAAGGTGAGTTTGGATTCTGGGTTTATGGTATTAAGGGATTGTTGGAGAATGTCTGTATCAGCCATTAGTTAAAGGGAGTATACAGATGTGAAATCTGTTAATCTTTTCCTTTGTGAGATTGCTCTCATACCTTCTTGATGGTTGTGTCATCTGAACTGGCAACATAGCATCTAATAGATTATTCCAGTGGCATATCCATAAGCCTCCAAATGTGGCTCCTACCCCATAATCATGAAAAGGAATAGCCTTCAATTTCAGCATGATTGAGGGGTGGTTGCCAATGTCCCTTGACCAAGTCTTAAATTGAAATGCAATGATTCAACAACTTGCTTCCAGTCTGAGGGGTACAAATAATAGCTGGAATATACTCTACAGTAATCGGTGAAATACACACTTTGCAGATAAGCACAGAATAAGTGTCATCCCTTCAATGATTTCTGGTCTCTAATTCCACAGGTACATATGCAATAGAGTGAATCTCTTTATATTTTTTACCTTGTCTGATTGACTTTGATACATTTTACAAGGTTGGTTCACAGTTTCTTCTTTGTATGTTAAGTAATGATGTAGGGTCCCTAGAAGTACACTACTAATTTATTCATGACATTTTGGTATGACAACAAGATGATTACTCATTTCAGCTCATATGACACATTGGCTTCTACTTGTCTGTTTCCTAGGGCGACTGTATTGCTTGTTTTTGTTTCAGGCTTATGGTAACAACTGGGGGTTCAGTAAACAGCCCACATGCTTCACAAGAGTGTGCAGACTTTCTGAAGAGTACAGTATTCAAGAAAAGAGAAATTTTGGGGGGTTTCCCCATACTTTTCGGCTACAACAGCATGAAATGAATTTTATAAGAATGTACATCCCTGCTAATGACACAAGTAGTATATCTTACCGGCATTTCTCAGAATTGATTTTGACAGGTGACACGCCCACTTCTGGGTTCTCAGCCAATCAGTAGTGAGGACACACCCAAAACATGCCCCCCTCTGATGACATCATTGTCCAAGTCATGCCTACCTCACCCCCTTTGATGACATCACTGGATATGACATCTTGACCCACTTTTTTTGCACAGGTCCACCTCTTGCACCACCTTATTTGCATAGCCCCACCCAATTTTGGTGATGTCACATGGAGTGTTGTAATAGCCACACCCATTTACCAAGATTGGGGCCACTACTTTATACATCACTTCCTGTTTCCACTACTAGCTGCCATGGGGTCATGTGACGGGAAGTGACACCACCCCCTACAGCCTCGGTGGAATTTATTTGCAAATGCGTAGCTTAAACTTTTTTTCTCACAGGAAAGAAAAATAGGAATTTGTTTTTCTTTTTCTTAAAAAAACAAAAGGACATCTTTTTAAAGCTGGATTGTGTTAGGTCCATCTGCTTTTAAGAACGACAGGCTGTACAAAGCCTCTCTGCTTTTTTTCAAGAGAGATCGCAATGGCTCTGTTGTAAAAATAGATTAAAAAATCATTCAGTCTGCAACCACCCACATTTATTTATTTATTTTATTGCATTTGTATCCCACATTTTCCCACCTATTTGCGGGCTCAGTGTGGCTTACAATACATTATGAAAAATGGAAATACAATTTGTTACAATTCAGGTTATGGATTACATTATGAGGGTAAGCAAGATAAGGTCATCAACCCCCCTCCCTTTTCCTAGCCCAACAGTCATAGTAACATAGTAGATGACAGCAGATAAAGACCTGTATGGTCCATCCAGTTTGCCCGAAGAGATAAACTCATTATATAAGATATGAGGTGATACAACGTATGTATAACTGAACTTGATTTATCCATTCTATTTTCGGGGCAAAGATCATAGGCATCTGCCTGGCACTGTCCTTATTTGAAGTTGTTATTGAAGACTTTGATAAGCTCCTTTTCAGCCCATCTAAATCTATCCAGCCACGATAAAGGCACAGACTGTAGAAGTCTGCCCCGTACTGGCTTTGCTTCCCAAATTACTAGTGTTGCCACCTAATCTCCACTAAGCTTCTTTGGATCATTTTCTTCTAAACAGGATTCCTACATGTTTATCCCACATATTTTTGAAATTCCGTTACAGTTTTCATCTCTGCCACCTATCACTGTAGGGCATTCCAAGTATCCACCACTCTCTCAGTGAAAAAATACTTCCTGACATTATTCCTGAGCCTGCCTTCCTTCAACCTCAATTCATGTCCTCTAGTTCTACCACCTACCCGTCTCTGGAAAAGGTTTGTTTGTGGATTAATACCTTTCAAATATTTGAACGTCTGTATGATATCACCCCTGAACCGCCACTGCGAAAGGTTCCATTGCCATAGTGTTATGATCGTGGTCAGAACCCCTCTCAAACTTACCTTTTTCCTGGTGGTCAGCTTCTTAGCTGGCATCTGTTTCCTGTGTCTGTCCTTTCTGAGCTAGCTCTGTCTCTCTATGCTGGCAGCTTCCAGCAGCATGGCTCTAATTGTTTCACTATACTGCACCTGTGTGTGTGGACTGAGTTAGCTCTACCTCTCTTTGGGTGTACTGGCTTCAAGTGCTTCACGGTGCTGCATTGGTGTGGGTTGGGCCTCTATGGATTTCAGTGTGCTTTCTGTGTTTCAGGGTGCTGCCTGGGTCTAGAGAGTGTGACATCATCAGGGAGGGCCTTGATAAGGAAGTGGTGTTCTTTCCTTCAGAGCCTTTGCAACGGTGGTGTTTGCTTTAGGTAGGGTGGTGCAGTGTGCACTTCTGACTTTGTGTCTAGTTTCCCTGCTTGCTTTTGCTAAGGTCCAGGTTAGTGTTAGTGCAGTGTGCACTGGTGTCTGTGTGTTTAGCTTTCCTGCTTTTCCCTCTTGGTTTTGGAAGCACCTTGTTAGTTTTGTGTCTAGCTTGCTAGGGTAGTGCTTAGGAAGCACCTTGTTAGTTTTGTATCTAGCTTGCTAGGGTAGTGCTTAGGAAGCACCTTGATAGTTTGTGTCTAGCTTGCTAGGGTAGTGCTTAGGAAGCACCTTGTTAGTTTTGTATCTAGCTTGCTAGAGTAGGGCTTAGGAAGCACCTTGTTAGTTTTGTATCTAGCTTGCTAGGGTAGTGCTTAGGAAGCACCTTGATAGTTTGTGTCTAGCTTGCTAGGGTAGTGCTTAGGAAGCACCTTGTTAGTTTTGTATCTAGCTTGCTAGAGTAGGGCTTAGGAAGCACCTTGTTAGTTTTGTATCTAGCTTACTAGGGTAGTGCTTAGGAAGCACCTTGATAGTTTGTGTCTAGCTTGCTAGAGTAGTGCTTAGGAAGCACCTTGTTAGTTTTGTATCTAGCTTGCTAGAGTAGGGCTTAGGAAGCACCTTGTTAGTTTTATGTCTAGCTTGCTAGAGTAGTGCTTAGGAAGCACCTTGTTAGTTTTGTATCTAGCTTGCTAGAGTAGGGCTTAGGAAGCACCTTGTTAGTTTTGTATCTAGCTTGCTAGAGTAGGGCTTAGGAAGCACCTTGTTAGTTTTATGTCTAGCTTGCTAGAGTAGTGCTTAGGAAGCACCTTGTTAGTTTTGTATCTAGCTTGCTAGGGTAGTGCTTAGGAAGCACCTTGATAGTTTGTGTCTAGCTTGCTAGGGTAGTGCTTAGGAAGCACCTTGATAGTTTGTGTCTAGCTTGCTAGAGTAGTGCTTAGGAAGCACCTTGTTAGTTTTGTATCTAGCTTGCTAGAGTAGGGCTTAGGAAGCACCTTGTTAGTTTTGTATCTAGCTTGCTAGGGTAGTGCTTAGGAAGCACCTTGATAGTTTGTGTCTAGCTTGCTAGGATAGTGCTTAGGAAGCACCTTGATAGTTTGTGTCTAGCTTGCTAGAGTAGTGCTTAGGAAGCACCTTGTTAGTTTTGTATCTAGCTTGCTAGAGTAGGGCTTAGGAAGCACCTTGTTAGTTTTATGTCTAGCTTGCTAGAGTAGTGCTTAGGAAGCACCTTGTTAGTTTTGTATCTAGCTTGCTAGGATAGTGCTTAGGAAGCACCTTGATAGTTTGTGTCTAACTTGCTAGAGTAGTGCTTAGGAAGCACCTTGTTAGTTTTGTATCTAGCTTGCTAGAGTAGGGCTTAGGAAGCACCTTGTTAGTTTTATGTCTAGCTTGCTAGAGTAGTGCTTAGGAAGCACCTTGTTAGTTTTGTGTTTAGCTTGTTAGTATAGGGCTTAGGAAGTTCTTTTGTTAGTGTAGGCCTAGGAGTGCCCTGGTTAGTCCAGTTCCTTGGAGCACTGCTGTCTCTTCTGTTTCCAGTCCTGGTCCTTGTGTCATCCGGTATCCGGTAAGTCCTGCCGGCCTTTCGAACCCAAGGGCTCAACCCTTGGGGGGGGGGAGGGTAGTGGCCAAGTGCAGGTGAAGCTGTACGGACCAGTCCAGTGTGCTCCAGTCCAGTGTGTTCCGGTCCGGTGTGTGTTCCAGTCTGGTGCGCTCCAGTCCAGTGTGTTCCGGTCCGGTGTGTGTCCAGTCTGGTGCACTCCAGTCCAGTGTGTTCCAGTCCTGTGTCCTCCAGTCCGGGGGATTGCAGTCCCGTGTTCCAGTCCTGTGTTCTCCAGTCCGGGGGATTCCAGTCTGTGTGTTCCGGCTCGCTGGGCGGTGCCTGCAGTCCCTGCCGGTGCCGGTGTGTTTGCCCAGCGTTGATAGGTGGGTTTTGCCTGCTGCTGTCGCTCCTCGTCAGCAGCCCAAGGGCTCAAGTTTGCTCCAGAGCCCGGCCCCGCGGGCTCTGAACCTGAGAACCTGACACATAGCAAGCAACAAGGGAGATAACGGGCACTCCTGACACATACCCTTAGTTAGAGGAAACAACGCTGAGTTCCCTCCATTAATACGAACACATGCTTTGAGAGAGGAATAGAAAACCTGAATCCAGCCCCAAAAACCTATACCCAATCCAAAGCGCTCCATCACCTGATAAGGTAAAGTTTGCCTTTTTGCAGATGATACTAAAATTTGTAACACGTTCAAATACTTGAAAGGTATAAATCCGCAAACGAACCTTTTCTGGAGATGGGAAGGAGGTAGAACGAGAGGACATGAAAGGAGAATGAAGGGGGGCAGACTCAGGAAAAATGTCAGGAAGTATTTTTTCACGGAGAGAGTGGTGGATACTTGGAATGCCCCTCTGTGGGAGGTGGTGGAGATGAAAACGGTAACGGAGTTCAAACATGCATGGGATAAACATAAAGGAATCCTGTTCAGAAGGAAGGGATCCTCATAAGCTTAGCTGAGATTGGGTGGCAGTATAGTGCTGCATGAGTCTGGTAGCGCTTTGGAAATGTTGAGTAGTAGAGCCGGTGGGGGGAGGCAGGGCTGGTGGTTGGGAGGCGGGGCTAGTGCTGGGAAGACTTATACGGTCTGTGCCCTGACAATGGCAGATACAAATCAAGGTAAGGTATACACAAAACGTAGCACATATGAGTTTATCTTGTTGGGCAGACTGGATGGACCGTGCAGGTCGTTTTCTGCTGTCATCTACTATGTTACTATGTTACATGAAATGCCAATGAACGCAATCAAAGGCTTTCTTGACATCTAAGCTGAGAAGGCACATTGGAACCCCACCTCGCTGTGCTAGGTAAAGTAAATCTACCACCCAGCAGACATTATCCATTGCCTGACGACGAGCAACAAAACTACCTGATCTGGGTGGACAATGGATGGCGGAACAAGTGCAAGACAGTTTGCCAGTACTTTAGCCAATAATTTGACATCCTCATTCAGCACAGAAATAGGTCCGTAAGGCGCACAAAGTATGATCTTTATCAGGTTTCGGAATGAAGGCAATCCAGGCCTCCATCATAGAAGGAGGTAAAACATCTCTGGTTTGCACCCCATTAAGAATATTAGCTAGAAGAGGAGCAAAGTCAGAGGCAAAGTTCTTTAATAGCTTGCTGGACTTCAAACAGCGTCAACAGACGGTCAAGGTCAGCAAATGGAGTAGCAGAGATCTGGGGAAGACCACAGTCCAACAAGTGCTGCTCAGTGGTCAGTCGGTCCTGCTCAGTGTGCGGCGTTGACCAAAAAAGCAAACAGGATGGTATGAATTATTAGGAAAGGTATGGTGAATAAAACTGAAAATACTATAATGCCTTTGTATCGCTCCATGGTGCTTCTGCACCTTAAGTACTGCAGTCAGTTCAGGTCGTTGTATCTCAAAAAAGATATATAGGAATTAGAAAAGGTTCAAAGAAGAGTGACCAAAATGATAAAGGGGATGGAATCCTCTCATATGAGGAAAGGCTAAAGAGGTTAGGGCTCTTCAGCTTGGAAAAGAGATGGATGAGGAGTGATATGATTGAGGTCTACAAAATCCTGAGTAGTATAGAATGAGTAGAAGTAAATCAATTTTTACTCGTTCCAAAAGTACAAAGACTAGCGGGCTCATTTTCGAAAGAGAAGGAGGCCTATCTTTTGACATAAATCGGAAGATGGGCGTCCTCACAGGGTTGTCCAAATCGGTATAATTGAAAGCCGATTTTGGACGTCCCCAACTGCTTTCCATCGCAGGGACAGCCAAAGTTCAAGGGGGGCGTATCGGAGGCATAGCGAAGGTGGGACTTGGGTGTGCCTAACACTTGGACGTCCTCGACCCATAATCGAAAGAACCAAGAACGTCCCTGACGAACACTTGGACGACTTTACCTGGTCATGTTTTTCTTACTACCAAGGCACAAATAGGTGCCCAAAATGACCAGATGACCACCGGAGGGAATCAGGGATGACCTCCCCTTACTCCCCCAGTGGTCACTAACCCCCTCCCACCCTCAAAAAATATCTTGCAAAATATTGATTGCCAGCCTCTATGCCAGCCTCAGATGTCATACTCAGGTCCATGACAGCAGTATGCAGGTCCCTGGAGCAGTTTTAGTGGGTGCAGTGCACTTCAGGCAGGCGGACCCAGGCCCATACCTCCCCCTACCTGTTATGTTTGTGGAGGAAACAGTGAGCTTTCCAAAACCCACCACAAACCCACTGTACCCACATCTAGGTGCTCCCCTTCACCCGTAAGGGCTATGGTAGTAGTGTACAGTTGTGGGTAGTGGGTTTTGGGGGGCTCAGCACACAAGGTAAGGGAGCTTGGAAGCCTGCAGAGCGCACCGAGGGTGGAGAGAAGGGAAATCAATGCCAGACCACAGGGAAAGGAAAGAGAAAGAGGGACGGAGAGAGGACAATGTGATGCCAGACCAAAGGGGAAGGGGGGTGGAGAGGAGGGAGAGCGATGCCAGACCAAAGGGGTAGGGGAAAGGAGGGGGTGGAAAGAGAAGGGAAAGTGTTTCCAGACCACAGGGAAAGGGAAAATGGGGAGGAGAGCAATGCGATGCCAGACCACAGGGGAAGGGACAAGGGGGTGGAGCGAGGAGGGAGAGCAATGCGATGCCAAACCACAGGGAAGGGAAAAAGAGTGTAGAGGGGAGGGAAAGCGATGCTGGACCAAAAGGGAAGGAGGAAGTGAGAGCAAGGAAGAAGAGAGGGGCAGAAGCTGGACCTACCGGAGGGGAGGGTAAAGAGAAAGGTGGGACGCATGAGGGAGGGGAGAGTGGGAAAAGCTGGATTTGAGGAGGGGGAGAACGAGATGTAGTACTATGGGGCAGGGGAGAGAAGAGGAAGAGATGCTCCCCCTTCTTTCTTCCTCTCTCCTCTTCCTCTCCTACCCCAGGGCCAACAACATGGGAACAGGGGGGGGATGGGGACACAGAGGGCAGATGCTGAACATGGGGGAAATAGGGACAGAGACACAGAGGGGAGGTTATGGACAGGAGAGATAGGGAGCTAGAGGGAATGATGGTGGATGTGAAGAGAGAAAAAAGTCAAATATACAGGAGAAACTGGAAAGCAGAAATTGGATGGGGATGAGGAACAGAGGAGAGATAACGAGGGAAAGAGAGTGGGGAGATGCTAGAATTCATCATATAAAAAGAACAGGCAGGATGGAAGGGGAAAAGGGGCAGGCAGTGGATGGAATGGGCAGAGAAAGCTGGCAGACACCATATGGAAAGGGGGAGAGGGCAGGATAGAAGAGAGGAAGGGCGGACAGTGGATGGAAGGGGCAGAGAGAGGACGGATGCTGGATGGAAGGGAGAGAGTGAAGAGAAGATGAGGAAAGCAGAAACCAGAGATAGCAAAAGTAGAAAAAAAATATATATATACAGTGGGGGAAATAAGTATTTGATCCCTTGCTGATTTTGTAAGTTTGCCCACTGACAAAGACATGAGCAGCCCATAATTGAAGGGTAGGTTATTGGTAACAGTGAGAAATAGCACATCACAAATTAAATCCGGAAAATCACATTGTGGAAAGTATATGAATTTATTTGCATTCTGCAGAGGGAAATAAGTATTTGATCCCTCTGGCAAACAAGACCTAATACTTGGTGGCAAAACCCTTGTTGGCAAGCACAGCGGTCAGACGTCTTCTGTAGTTGATGATGAGGTTTGCACACATGTCAGGAGGAATTTTGGTCCACTCCTCTTTGCAGATCATCTCTAAATCATTAAGAGTTCTGGGCTGTCGCTTGGCAACTCGCAGCTTCAGCTCCCTCCATAAGTTTTCAATGGGATTAAGGTCTGGTGACTGGCTAGGCCACTCCATGACCCTAATGTGCTTCTTCCTGAGCCACTCCTTTGTTGCCTTGGCTGTATGTTTTGGGTCATTGTCGTGCTGGAAGACCCAGCCACGACCCATTTTTAAGGCCCTGGCGGAGGGAAGGAGGTTGTCACTCAGAATTGTACGGTACATGGCCCCATCTATTCTCCCATTGATGCGGTGAAGTAGTCCTGTGCCCTTAGCAGAGAAACACCCCCAAAACATAACATTTCCACCTCCATGCTTGACAGTGGGGACGGTGTTCTTTGGGTCATAGGCAGCATTTCTCTTCCTCCAAACACGGCGAGTTGAGTTCATGCCAAAGAGCTCAATTTTTGTCTCATCTGACCACAGCACCTTCTCCCAATCACTCTCGGCATCATCCAGGTGTTCACTGGCAAACTTCAGACGGGCCGTCACATGTGCCTTCCGGAGCAGGGGGACCTTGCGGGCACTGCAGGATTGCAATCCGTTATGTCGTAATGTGTTACCAATGGTTTTCGTGGTGACAGTGGTCCCAGCTGCCTTGAGATCATTGACAAGTTCCCCCCTTGTAGTTGTAGGCTGATTTCTAACCTTCCTCATGATCAAGGATACCCCACGAGGTGAGATTTTGCGTGGAGCCCCAGATCTTTGTCGATTGACAGTCATTTTGTACTTCTTCCATTTTCTTACTATGGCACCAACAGTTGTCTCCTTCTCGCCCAGCGTCTTACTGATGGTTTTGTAGCCCATTCCAGCCTTGTGCAGGTGTATGATCTTGTCCCTGACATCCTTAGACATCTCCTTGCTCTTGGCCATTTTGTAGAGGTTAGAGTCTGACTGATTCACTGAGTCTGTGGACAGGTGTCTTTCATACAGGTGACCATTGCCGACAGCTGTCTGTCATGCAGGTAACGAGTTGATTTGGAGCATCTACCTGGTCTGTAGGGGCCAGATCTCTTACTGGTTGGTGGGGGATCAAATACTTATTTCCCTCTGCAGAATGCAAATAAATTCATATACTTTCCACAATGTGATTTTCCGGATTTAATTTGTGATGTGCTATCTCTCACTGTTACCAATAACCTACCCTTCAATTATGGGCTGCTCATGTCTTTGTCAGTGGGCAAACTTACAAAATCAGCAAGGGATCAAATACTTATTTCCCCCACTGTATTTGCTTTAGAATAAAGTAGTATTGTAGCTGTGGTAATAGAAAATGAAAATAAGGTGTTCTTTTTATTGAGCTGATTTAAATATATTTTTGACTAACTTTCAGAGACCAAAACCCCCATCCTCAGGTCAGGACAGGATACCGTAACAGAAGTATACTGTACTGACCTGAGGAAGGAGGTTTTGGCCTCTGAAAGCTAATTGTATTACTCCAATAAAATGGTATTATCTTATGCTCCATTTTTTGTTTTATTTCTATTTGTTAATTTGTAAAGTGGTGATTGGTATTTGACAGTTTCAAATTTACATCTGCTATCTTTATATTTTTATTTTGCACAGTACTAGGGGACATACATCGCTGTTTCATATAGAGGAGGGGGGTGTTAAAAAAATGATCGGCCCTGGGTGGCAAATACGCTAGACCCAGCTAAACCCTCTATCCTGTGGCCTTTTACTGTATAATCATCTCAGAGTAAACTGGCTCCCCTGTCTTCCATTTTAAAATCTTATCTTAGCCTAAATATCCCTTGTTATCCCATGAAATTTTCAATAACTTTTGTTCCTGATACATTTACTATGTTACATTCGCACTTGTCCAGACCAGTGTGGCTTGGACAAAGGAAACCATAAAACAAACTTTACTGAACAGTTCTTCAGCATATTGCTTACAAAAATGTTAAGAACTGGCCTAAGGACATACCATTGCTAACAACGCCCTTATCTTCAGAGTGAACACTGTATACCACTGCCATTTTTCGCCTCCCACTGAACCAGTTTCTACCCTAGTCAGTCACTTTAGGGTCCACTCTAGTTTTTTTAAGTGTGTTGAACCACTGTCCAGAGAGGTAACCCGACAGCAATTTTTCTGTCCTAACTTTATGCAGGTAGTTGTTTGAACATCGCTGCTAATTGGAGAACTGCTGGCACCATCCATGCGCTGCTCTGGTACTATCTGGATACTGCCTCAGCAGTCCGTAATGTTTTCAGTGTCACTGTCTGGATAGTGACCCTCTTCCCAACATAGGTACTTGCAGGGGCATAGCTACGTGGGGCCTCGGGGGCCTGGGCCCCCATAGATTTGGCCCTGGAACCCCCCTGCCGAAGACCCTCTCGACCCCCCTCCCGCCGTCGCCTACCTTTGCTGGCGGGGGACCCCAACCCCCGCCAGCCAAGGTCCTCTTCTTCCTTCGTTCTGTTTCTGAGTCTGACGTCCAAAACAGAACGAAGGAAGAAGAGGGCCTCGGCTGGCGGGGGTTGGGGTCCCCCGCCAGCAAAGGTAGGCGACAGCGATGGCGGGGGAGTTTTGGCGGCGGGAAGGGGGGGTCGAGAGCGGCGGGGGGGTGAAAGTTGGTGGTGGTGGTGGCGGTAGCGGCGGGGGGGGGGTCGGCAATGGTGGGAGGGGTGTCTGCAGCGGCGCCGGGGGGGGGGCTAAAATGTGCCCACCTCACCTCGGGCTCTGGACCCCCCTCCCGCCGAAGTCTGCCTACGCCCCTCAAATGTTTTAACTTGTGCATTGCTTTTGGGGGTCTTTGGACAGGAGGATGGTTGACAAATCTTGTAAAAGCTAAATCATAAAGTTCTCTGAGGGAATGACAGTAAATAGTAGGAGAGGGGAACTTTGCACCACTTGGTCTTCTTTCCATGAGGGGGCGCTGTTTTTCTTTCCTCTCACCACAAGGTGGCAGGTAGTGATTCCGCACAGCTTCACTTAGCTTCATAGGTTAACAAACTGATTTTCAGCATTTTCTTTCTTCCCAGGCTGATGTCTTCCTCTTACCTTCTCAGGGCCAATAGTGAAGCGTCTTCCTACTAAGCTGGATGTGCTGGAGGGAGAGAACGCTGTGCTCTGCGTGGAGACAGAGGCTGCCACGGATGAGGTACGCTGGTCCAGAAACCAACAGCAGATTCAGGAGAGCCCCAGAACTGTTCTGAAAAGCTTCGGAAAAACCCACCTCCTGGTGCTTGTCAACGTGACCCGGGAAGATGCTGGCAGAATTACGTTTTCTGTTAAAGAGTCTCAGACTTCAGCCCAGCTGCGAGTGAAATGTAAACCATTTTCTTTTATGCTTTTTTTTGTTTCTGCGTGAGCACAACTGGAAGAGAACTGCATTTCTGTAATGCTTTGTCCAGAGATAAGATGAGGTTCTCAACACTAATGGCCCTGCGTGAACGTAGCACTGTAAAACGTTTCCGATGTAGCGGCATCTCTCCCTGTACTGCGACTCCTCACAGGATAGCTGAAGCGAATATATTTTCTCAGCTGCTGGGCCTGGTACCCAGGAGAAACTCCATACACATTGATTGAGGCCTGGGTGTGGGAGAAAGGGCAGAAATGTCTTCCAGCCACAAGGGGAGAGAGGGGAGAGGGAGAAGAGGCCAGAGTGGGTGAGCTGGGAGGAAAAAAAGGTTGAGTAAAGGGGTATAATAGTGAGAGAATTTGGCTGAGGAAAGAGGGAACTGCATAGGGAAGGGGAAAAGGATTGCGGAAAGTTGAATGAAAAAGAGAGGGTAGGGAAGAGATGTGCAGGGGAGGAGAGAAATATACACTAGGATAAGGTGAGGTGGATGGTGTGAAGGACAGGGAGGGCTGTATGGGTTAGGGTGAGAGAAATGTACTCATCATGCACTTTCACTACCCACAAAGCAAATTACTGAGAGGGAGAAGGAAATGAGGAGAGAAATGCCTAGTGCAGTTTGAGCCTGCAAGAAATTGAAAAACCTAGATGCCTCATACTAATATGCAGACGTCACTTCTCAGGCTTAGAACGGGCTGTTGTGTAAACGTTTGCACAAATATTGAACACACTTATTCCTCACACTTACAATGGGATGTTGGGCGAGTCCTTGCACAGATGACATTGTGAATGCTGGCTGTGGTGTATAAAGCCGGGTAGTGTGTTCTTCAGTGAAGAAATGGTTTGTTCTCTGTACCGGTTGAGCCTTGTTTCGTCTGCTTTGATTGTTTATCTTCTGATCTTTACAAACTAAAATGATTAAGCGGATTTTTTGTTTGTTGCAGGTATAGCTAGAGCTCCTCCAGGCGCTCCTGTGGCAGTGAAAATAAAAGAAAATCCGAATGCAGCTCTTCTCAGCTGGTGTCCTCCCCCCAATTTACAGGGAACCCCACCAAGCACCTTCATCTTGGAACGTCAGGAACTGGGAGACAAAGACTGGGTGAAGTGTTTCACAACAGATTGTGCAAGTGTTGTGGAGATCCAGGGAGAGAGTGTCCCATCCGAGGCCAAGTACAGGTTTCGCATCTGCTCTGTGAATAAGTACGGCAAAAGCAGATATGTGGAGTTCCCTGGAAACATACACCTGGGTAATTAGCATTCGGTAACTACAATGCCAGGCTATGTAATTAATACTCTCCAGCCCCGACACCAGCTACTACACAGCTGTGCAATTATTTATTTTATTTACAGCCTTTCAATCCCGCATTTGCCAACTAGCTTTGTTTCAATGTGGCTTACATGGAACTAAGAAATACAATAAGATCAGGGATCTGAATTACATAGAATCAAAGTGGCTTGAAGAGGGATAGAAGGAGAAGTGAGGCAGGAGGAAATATGAAGGACAGGGGAAGGGCAGCAGGGTGAGGAGGTGGATCTATTTGCAGAAGCCAGTGTGGGGTCGAGATCAGGCAAGGGATAGAGAGGACATTGTTGAGTAAGAGTTATGACTAGTCTTAGCCGATTTACAGTGGAGCTTCGTGGAAGGATTTTTTGAAGAAGTAGGCCTTGCGTCATTTATGAAAGATCAGGTAAATATCTAGGTTCCACAGTGCTTTAGGGAGTGCGTTCCAGCTATAAGTGCATAGGTAGGTAAAGCCTGATGAGTAAACTGTCTTGTATTGTAAACCCTGGCAGTAAGGGAAGTGAATTGTGAGACAGCTTTGTGCTTCTGTGTGTATGTTGCGTTGCAATCGGTTTATTAGGTTCAACCTGTATTCTGGAGCCAGACTGAAGATGATTCTGTATGCTAGTGTACAGAGCTCGAAAGTTATCCTTGCCTGCACAGGGAGCCAGTGCAAGGCTTGCAGCAGTGGACTGGCTCTTTCAAGACGCGATTTTCTGAAGATCAGTCTGGTGGCTGTGTTTTGTACCGTATGAAGTTTTTTTTTAAATAATTGAATCTTTGCAGCCAACTTAGACGCTGTTACAGTACTCAATGTGTCCAAGGGTTAGGGTTTGTACAAACATCTGGAAGACTTCTTTCGGAAAGTAGCTTCTGATGTGCCTAAGTTTCCACATATTTTGGTCACTGTATTCTTTACTTGTGTTTCTGAGGACAGGTTTTGGTCTAGTGTGATTCCTAGGATTTTCGGGTGGACCTGTGATCACCCCAGAGGACACTGAGAGGGATATGCAGATGGATTCTGCAGTTTTAATCCCAGGCCACGTACACTTTGATCATTGTTACACCAATTCATGGTAATGTGCATCTGGAGATTTAATACCTCGCAATGCCAATCTCCAATGATGCCTATGTAATGGATAAGGCGAAATCCTGTAGTAAGTGTTCTCCAAGGACAACAACACATATATTCTCACATATGCGTGACGTAATTTGATGGAGCCTGGTTTGGACGTGACCCAACGTTCTATCACTTTAAGAAGCCTATGGCAGCATTGCACTTTGCATGTGTGAGTGTCTTCCTGTTCGACTTGAGCGCACAAGACCAGAAGTACAATATTAAAGATCTACAGCCACTACTCCAGGAAGATGAACTACTGAAAGAAATATTCCCAGCCCCACCAGTGCTGGCCTTTTGACAGCCACCCAACTTAAAACACAAATTAGTGAAAAGCAAGCTCCTAATACAAGCTCAAAAAGAAGAGAATGACACATGTCCCTGCAATATACCCAGCTGCAAACTACATAAGTACATAAGTAGTGCCATACTGGGAAAGACCAAAGGTCCATCTAGCCCAGCATCCTGTCACCGACAGTGGCCAATCCAGGTCAAGGGCACCTGGCACGCTCCCCAAACGTAAAAACATTCCAGACAAGTTATACCTAAAAATGCGGAATTTTTCCAAGTCCATTTAATAGCGGTCTATGGACTTGTCCTTTAGGAATCTATCTAACCCCTTTTTAAACTCCGTCAAGCTAACCGCCCGTACCACGTTCTCCGGCAACGAATTCCAGAGTCTAATTACACGTTGGGTGAAGAAAAATTTTCTCCGATTCGTTTTAAATTTACCACACTGTAGCTTCAACTCATGCCCTCTAGTCCTAGTATTTTTGGATAGCGTGAACAGTCGCTTCACATCCACCCGATCCATTCCACTCATTATTTTATACACTTCTATCATATCTCCCCTCAGCCGTCTCTTCTCCAAGCTGAAAAGCCCTAGCCTTCTCAGCCTCTCTTCATAGGAAAGTCGTCCCATCCCCACTATCATTTTCGTCGCCCTTCGCTGTACCTTTTCCAATTCTACTATATCTTTTTTGAGATACGGAGACCAGTACTGAACACAATACTCCAGGTGCGGTCGCACCATGGAGCGATACAACGGCATTATAACATCCGCACACCTGTGCCAACACATCTCACAGGATCCCCCAGTCACTCACATGGGAAAAACATTCAGCATAAGGGGATCTTTCACATGCTGATCTTCAAATGCAGTATATATCATTCAATGCAAAAAGTGTGAAGAAGGGTGCTATATTGGAGAATCAAGCCAGATGCTAAAGAGGAGGCTCCATTTACGTAGAGATAATATTAAACATTCCAGTGCCAACCAGGATGTCACCTCTGTGGAACACTACTTTACAAAACCAGAACACTGTATCAATGATCTTATTGAGAGAATACTAAAAAAGACATTTTAAGACAATCCAGAAATGTAAGACCTTTGAAGTCAAAATGATGAAATATTTTGTCACCCACCAGACAGGACTTAACAAAGATCCCAATGTAAAGCATAAAATTATACTTCTTTGTCACCCTCTTATCAGCCATCCATCTTTCCTTGCCTCTCACCTACCTAGCTGTCCCTGTCTGCAACCTGCTCAGCTCTCCCTGTCTATCACCCACCCAGCTCTCCCGGTTTCTCACCTAACCCACCCCACCCTCTTCCTGTGAGACTGTCATTGGAACGCTTTTGTCTTTCACTTATATATTCTGATATTTGTCAACATTTGCTTATTTCTGATCTGAAGGATTACCTTCGAAAGCAAATAAAAAAAATGTAGTAAGTTAGTCCAATAAGAAAGGTATCATCTTATTTTATTATCTCTGTTTTGTTTTATTTCTATTTATTACCTTTAAAAGTAGACTAACACAGCTACCACATCACTTTTCTCAATATTAAAGCTAAAAGAATGCAACTCCAAGGGGAGATTGGAGGGGTTGTAATAATACATGTCCTGCCATCCTCGGAGAACACGTGCTACAGGTGAGTAATTTCGCTTTCTTTGAGGAAGTTTCTCATCTATGTGGAATCCCTACCTACCAGGCTCATCGAGAAGAAGAAACCAAGGACAATAGGGACATATAACGGCAAGGGCAACCAGAAATCAATCAAACTTAACTTATATAGTCTTGTTGTGAGGGTGCAGCCTGGAACAGAATAAAAATGGGTCTAGGAGGGTGGAGTTGGATTCTACATACCAAACAAATTCTGCAGAACTGTCTGAATGAAGCAACTGTCATGTCGGTGTTCTGTTCAAGGCAATAATGAGATGTGAATGTGTGGACTGAAGACCATGTTGAATGTTTGCAAATCTCTTTAATGGAGGCTGACCTCAAGTGGGCTACTGACACAGTCATGACTCTTGACATTGTGAGCAGTGACATGACCCTCCAGAGTCAGCCCAGTCCAGATGCAGCCTGCTAGCTAGTTGGATAAAGTGCATTTTCTAATGGCTGCCCTCATCCTGTTTTTTTTTTTTTGTTACATTTGTACCCCACGCTTTCCCACTCATGGCAGGCTCAATGCGGCAGGCAATGGAGGGTTAAGTGACTTGCCCAGAGTCACAAGGAGCTGCCTGTGCCGGGAATCGAACTCAGTTCCCCAGGACCAAAGTCCACCACCCTAACCATTAGGCCACTCCTCCAAGTTTGATTCAAAAGAAATAAAAAAAACTGGGTGGATGTCTTTGGGCTTTAATCTGCCCCAGATAGAAGGCTAAGGCTCACTTGCAGTTTAATGCACTGCGCTTTTTTAACAGGATGGGTATGAGATTTTGTGAAAAATGTTGGCAGGAAAATTGATTAGTTAAGATTGAACTCCGACACCACCTTAGAAAGAATCATAGGATGTGTGTGGAGAACTAATCTGCAATGATGAAACTTTGTGTAAGTTGGATCAGCTACTAGAACCTGAAGCCCACTAACCCTGTGAGCTGAAGTGACACCACCAAAAACAAGACCTTCCAGGTCAGGTACTTCAGATGACAGGAATCAAGTGGCTCAAAAGGAGCTTTTATCAGCTGGGTGAGGGTGACTATGAGGTCCCATGACACAGTCGAAGGTTTGATAGGGGGCTTTGTCAACAGCAAACCTCTTATGTATCGAACAACTAGAGGCTGAACAGAAATGGACTTACCTCTTTCACAGTGATGGTAAGCGCTAATTGCACTGAGATGAACCCTTAAGGAGTTCATCTTTAAACCAGACTCGGAGAGGTACAGAAGCTATTCAAGCAGTTTTTGTGAAGGACAAGTGAAAGGATCTAGAGCCTTGCCTTCACACCAGATGGCAAACCTGTTCCACTTAAAAGCATAACACCTCTTGATGGAATTGTTCCTGGAAGCCAGAATCTTGGACACACTCTAAGGTAGTTGAAGAGATGCAAATTCTATGCTCTCAACATCCAGGCCAGGGACTGAAGGTTGGAAAGCAGAAAAAAACCCTCATTCTGCATGATGAGGGTCAGAAAACACTCCAGTTTCCAAAGATATTCGGAGGATAACTCCAGAAGAAGAGGGAACCAGATTTGTTTTGGCCAAAAAGATGCAATGAGAATCATGGTTCCCAGGTCCTGCTTGAATTTCAGCAAAGTTTTCTCTATCGAAGGGATTGGAGGACATGCATACAGAAGGCCCTCCCTCCAATCAGAAGGCATCTGACTCTGGAGCAATACTGAGGGAACGTTTGTTGAGATGAGTGGCAGAAATTTCCACCTAGCAGTGCCACACACTTGGAAGATCTTGTGGGTTATGCCAACGTTGAGAGACCATTCATGCGGTTGCATTACCCTGCTCAGTCTGTCCACCAGACTGTTGTCTCTCCCCACCAGGTATCTGGCTCAGAGCACCATGCCATGGCTGGTGGCCCACTGCCACATCCCGACTGCTTCCTGACACAAGGGGTAGGAGCCCATACCCCCCTGCTTGTTAATATAGCACATGGCAACCTGATTGTCTGTTTGGATGAGAACAATTTGGCTCATCAGCTGATCACTGAAAGCCTTTAGAGCATTCCATGTTGCCGAAGCTCCAGAAGATTGATGTGAAGCTGAGTGTCCCTGGGAGGAAAACGTGTACATATTGTGCAACTATAAGATTACCCTGAAATATATAGTTTCTCCGAGGATAAGCAGGACACCCTTTCTCACACAGGGGTTACAGGGATCGAAAGAGAGACAGGAGATCAGTGATGTGCGTGCAGCAAAAAGAAAGCAGCAGACCATCAACATAGAATAAATACAAGGCTTTTATTTCACAGAAATGTACAGCACCTGACGTGACCCACATTTCACCTGTAAGGCTGCATCAGATGCTGCTTGGAACAAACATTCTGAAACTTATATATTGTCATGCTCAGCCGCCAGATCCGCACCACTCTTTCTCAGTCTCTTCCTTTCTTTACCAAGCACGCCCTTCTTTCCCGAGTCGACAGTCTGCAATCAGGGTCTCCGGACAACAGGCAAATCACCAGAAGTGCTTTATTATCTCCTGAGTACATTTACTCTGCTTTAAGGCTTCACAGACCTTTCCCTCTCCTCAGTGTAGCTCCACTTTTAAACACAGTTCATCTTAGAAATGAAATTAAACAGTTCAATTCAATGGCAATATGGTCTAAGTCACTTTCTCACTCTTAGACCTAATGACCCACCTCCCTCATTTGTCAGCACAAAACCACCTGACATCCACCCACCGGGTCAATTCACCAAGGCTTCATTCACTCTCTCCAGTTCAGTTCATAACTCACTTTAAGAGCCCTCCACCAGCACTTCCATTTCCTCCTCATTCTCCCCTCCTTTCTCCTCCTCCAGTTCCATTCTCTCCTCCCCTTCCTCCCAGTCTAGGGGCTCCTCCCTTCCCCATCTGATTCCATCTCCCAATCACACCCCGGCTCCTCCTTCCCTTGCATAGATTCTTCTCCCTTCCCCTGATCTGTCTGCTGGTGCTGCACTGCCTTCTGGGGCTTGTAGTTTCTTAGCTCCTGGCTTCTCTGACGTTGCCCTGCCTTCTGGGCTTTGTAGTTCCTTGGTTCTGAATCTCTCTGGTGCTGCACTGCCTTCTGGGGCTTGTAGTTTCTTTGCTCTTCACAATATATATATATATATATATATATATATATATATATATATGTATATGTATATGTTTTTAAAGATATGATTTATGAATCAGTTGTATGTTAGTTTTAACATTATGTTTTAATATTATTTATTTTACGATTTCTGACTTATTTGCATGTTTGTGTTGTATATCATTTTTTGTTTCTTTATTTCTAACTGATTATTTTGACAGTTTTTTGCCTCTGATGTAGTCTTACAGATGAAATATGGTCATGTCAGGCATTTATTCTACATTGGGGTCTGCTGCTTTCTTTCGCAAATCTCCTGTTTCTCTTTCGATCCCTGGCATGTAAGAAACAATGGGACCGACATTCAGACTGTGGGAGGTAGATGGGCTGCATTGGCCATTTCCAGTGATTGGCATTTAATATCCAGTTTATTTTTGGTTTGAACTTAACTGGCAATAAATAGAAATACATCAAAACATAGAAAACAAAATAAGATGATACCTTTTTTATTGGACTTACTTAACACATCTTATTTTCTTTTCTATGTTTTGATGTGTTTCTATTTATTACCGTTAAAGTGGACTAACACGGCTACCACAGTACTTAACTTAACCAGCCAAGATGATATTCAATACTGACCGGTTAAGTTTGAACCGGCCAAATATATATACCACCTATTGACGTGGCCAGATTTGGCTACCAAACTTAGTGGATGATGTGCCAAAAATTGTTGGATAGCCAGTTATATCGCACGATATGACCAGCTATCCGCTAAGCATTAACCAGCGATATTCTGCAGAACATAGCTGGCTAAGTGCCGCTTAACCGGCCAGGAATCATTCCTGGCTGGTTAAAGGGTTTTAAATATCAGCCAGAATACAATTTGTGGTAATCTTATAATTGCACGATATGTGCATATGTTTCTCTGTCTGAGTTTTGGTGAATTTTTAAAGCCAAAGCACGTTCATAGTTCCTGTTTGAAAAGCATCCTGGGGAGTTTTCAATACACCTGCTCTTTCGCACAGATCTTCTGGGTTAACATTCAGACCTGTGGCTACATTTTCAAAAGAACAGACAGGGAAGGCACCTGTGTGTGAGGGCGGAGTAGTCACCTATTTGAAGTACCGTTGTATCTTTATAAAAAAAAAGCCTCAGCAAAGCTGCCAAACTGGAACTGTGAACATTTATAGTGCTTGGTAGCAGGTGAAGTATGTGAATAGGTAGTAACTATGCGTGTACGTCATGACTCTGCCCTGAACATGCCCAGGAGCCTGTCCCATAATAGTGTCACCTTCTTGTACTTTTATACACAAGTCCCACTGGGTAATTTCATAAGAAACCTTTTACACAAAATACGTGAAACAGCATTTTCACTCAAAAAGTTCTTTGTAATGCAGACCCTGCCCCAGGAGGATCTCGAATCAATCTGGGCAGCCTTCACATTTACAGGCATCACACATGGAAGTTTACCCTCATATCAGGCAGCTGATTTTAGGAAAATGTATTCCTGGCTTTGAAAATGATCCTCCTCCTTGTTGGCTGTCAGGAATTTGTTCTCCTTTCTTCAGGTCTGAACAGTCCTAATCCCCTGTTCTGAGATGACTGAGCAAAGCAGTGCTGACTTCCACACAACTGTGTTTCCTTTAATTTCTGTACAGTGTCGCCTTCTCACCTGTTCTCTCGCCATCTTCTCCCCCCACCCCTTCCACTCTGCTCTTTTTCAGTGCCACGGGCTCAGGTACGGAGACCTTTACAGAATGTATTTGTGAGAGAAGGGGAGGATGCTGAGTTTTTCGTGGAGCTGTCGGCCTCAGTCACGGGGAGCTGGTTAGTGAATGGGAAGCAGGTGAATAATGGTAATGAGGAAGAGGAGGAGGGCAGAAGATACCACACGAGCCAGGAAAGGACCCTGCAGTCCATGCTCATACAAGGGGTTCTCCACAAGCAAGATGGCGCAGAGATCACATTTCTTGCAGAAGGCATCAGAGAGTCAGCACGTTTGCATGTTCAAGGTAAACTTTGTCAAGAAACTCTCTTGCCTGGGGTGGGCACTTTTCAGAAATCATTTACCAGGGTAAATTAGCTGTCTAAATATATTGGTGATGAACACTGGCTTTCCCAAAGTCACAAGGAGCATCGGTAGGATTTGAGTCCTGGAAAGCTGCGCCATATTGCTGTCTAGGAGAGCCACATGAGCAGCTATGGAAAGCCCAGAGGGTTCTGACATGATCCACTGTCCCAACAGGTACAGAAGAACAAGAAGCCTCTGCACAGGTCAATCAAGGCAAACAAACACAGCGAAGGACACAAGAAGGATAATGACAAAAAACCTCTAATGGACTCAGAGTTGGACGACACGAATCGTGTTTCAGCCACTCAGGCCTGCCTCAGGAGTCCCTGTAACTTGTATCTATGGCAATTTCTGGAAACACTACTGTTCCTCAGAATTGTGTATCAGCAGAGAGATGTCTTTTAATGGTGCTCATCAGAGTTTGGTGACGTTGCAATCAAGTCGAGTTCAAAACTGTATGTTTTACTCTATGCTGATACACAATTCTGAGGAACAGTAGTGTTTCCAGAAATCACCATAGATACAAGTTACAGGGACTCCTGAGGCAGGCCTGAGTGGCCGAAACACAATTCGTGTCTGTCAGCTGTTGTTGTCCTGGGATGGTCCCGGGTCCAGTTCACAGAGGCAGTGGGTTCGTAGAGGCAGTCGGGTCCAGTTCACAGAGGCAGTGGGTTCCCAAAGAATACACAATCCACATGGGTTTGGATATATATAGAAAGTATATTGTATTTGCATATATATATAGGCTCACAGCACTTAGTACAGGGCAATAGTACAATGATGTATCTGTGTGTGTGTTTAGGTGGGAATCAATGAGAGAAAGAAAGGATAGTGGTGTTCAGAGGAAGAGAGACACTTTGGGGTAGAGCTGGAGAAGAAGGGGGGAGCAGAGAAAGAAAGAGAAGCCTAAGAAAGCAGAGCCATGTGCTCTGAGAGAAAAAGCTTTGGGGTAGGGATGAAGGAAAAAGGGGGACCAGAGCCAAGGGGGCTCTGGTGGCTGGAGATGTGTGTGTGTGCAGAGAGAAAGAAAGAAAGAGAGAGAAGTGAGAGCAGAGCCCTGTGCTCTGCTTTATATATATCAAATAACTTCTTTTCTTCCTAGCCTTTGATTTCAGCTCTTTGCTTTACAAACTCCAGTGTACCTTCTTGAGGCAAGGAAGGTGACCATTTTCATAGATTTTCCTCTTTGAAGTCCCTAGTTCTGGAGCCTATCTGTCTGGCTTTGGTTGTTCTCAAGCCCTGCTCCCAGATAGGACAAAAGGTATGTTAATCAGGACTAATTAAGAAACACAGGAGTAGCAGGCAGCTGGGCAGCATTTGGTTCATTTGCCATCCTCAGTGATTCCTGAGGGAGGGGGGAGTTCTCAGAAGTCAGAAGCTGGTTTCATCAATCCTGACATGCAGCCATCCTGACATCTCCACCACTTTTTTTTTTTTTTTTTTGTGCATGGCGGCAAGATGGAAGGAAACCTGGATACCTGATCTGTCACTGTAGTGACGGCTGTTCATGTTCCTTTTACCTCCAGTTATATTGTTCCTGCTAGTTCTAGCAGGTCCTCTGCCCTGCTTATTCATATCTCCACAATAGTGAAATGTTTAAGTCCCCTTATGAGTCCAAGCCTCGTGCCTTAGGTGGGGCAGTCATTAGTGGGCGGGGATAACCCAAAATGCCACCCCTTACCCATCTTTGAGAATGGACAGTGCATAAGGGATGCAGCACTTTGGAGGTTAAGGCCTACAGGTACCAGGATACCCAGTATAAAAAGCTCAAATTAACCTGCTAGACTAGAGTGGTTCCAAGGTAGATGATGGGACTGTTAAAAAAAACCCAATTACCATGCCAGATTAAAATGTAAATGTTGGGAAGAAAGTAGTTTAAACAAAATTTCAGATGGGAAGGAAAGTAGTGTGTGTGTGTGTATAGCTGCTTTATAGGGGTGAGGGTATTTTATAGGTTAAACTTTGCAAAGAGTTGTACATATGTCTAAGTTTACAGCACATGAAAATTATACCAATGCATAGCAATACTTGTACACCAGTTAAAATAATGATAGGGTGAATTAAAACATTAAAGACATGATCAGCAGTAGGTGAATATCCAAAGAATAATTCCCGTGCTGAGACATGGGAGTCTTGTAGCAAATTTTGAACAGTCTGTCTAATTTGTCCATTCTCATAGGTGATGGTATGATTCACTTCTGTGGAGGTTGTTTTCAGATGGTCCATATAGGCATGGAGTTCAGTAAAGTTCATTAGTTTGTGTAAAGTCTCTTCTCCCATGCCCAGAGGGAGTGGATGTACAGCCTATGGAATAAAATCTGGAATGTCAAGAGAGTCATTGGTAACCAGAGGTGCAGAATATGTTGTCTCATTAATGGTAATGAAGACCATCGGTGTATGACTGCACCAAGTATTGTTCTGTAAATAGTTCGAACTGTACAGCAAAGTGTTCTTAGGAAGGGCGGATGTCATGTACATGGGGAGCAATGGAAAAAGAAATATTTTGAGGAAAGAACAGATTAAAACAAAAGTGTCCAGCTCCAAGGTAGTACACCCTATGTGAGACAGTGGGTGAATACAAACGTTTGGCAGTCAGAGTACAGGAGGATGAATTGCTCCAGCAGGAGCTGTCCATCTCTTTAAACTGATGAGGTTCACACTGGAAATGAAAGGGCGTCCGCTGGCACAGGCTAGAACAACAGGGTAAATAACTGTATGTTGTCCTGACCATGGGATCAAAGTACAGATAGAGCATCCTTGTTGTGAACAGATTGGAACACTAACCGTCCATGAATCAAGGTGAGCTATAGCAAATTCTGGTAATTTGGTGCTAGCCATCTGAACAAGAGATGGTGGCCAGTGGCCTAATTTAGACATGATCAGAATTTCCTTTAAGATAGTAATAAGCTCAATCTGTATTTGATCCCAGGCCATAGCCCATGAAATATTATTTCCCAACCTGTATTCTTCATGTGCTAAAGTCACAATTTTCTGTTCTATAATGGGTGATCTAAGAGCAAAGGTATCTACAATTTGTTCAGGGCTGGTGGTTGGGAGGCGGGGATAGTGCTGGGCAGACTTATACGGTCTGTGCCCTGAAAAAGACAGGTACAAATCAAGGTAAGGTATACACAAAAAATGGCACATGTGAGTTTATCTTGTTGGGCAGACTGGGTGGACCGTGCAGGTCTTTTTCTGCCGTCATCTACTATGTTACTATGTTACATTAGATAGTTTAGCTGAAGCCTCATTAATAATATGTTGTTAGGTAAACCCTTCAGAAAAATGTTGAGCTGTGGATCCCATCTTATTCCGGAGCACCTCTATATCAATTGTATTAAGGGCTCCCAGTGCAGTTTCTGTGCCCCCTAAAATGGTGTCCAATAATTTCCACTTGTATCTAGAGGGATTGGCTGGGGGTGTGACTGACTGCATATCCAACCACGTATTAAACATATGTCTGTGGTTGGCAACAAATTGAGAGCAGTTTGGATATTTGGTAGTGACTAGAAATACTTTAGGAAACAGATGCCAAGTAAGAAAGTGGTATTCTATATCATATAAAACGTCATGGGGTGCATCATATTTAATCTGAAATGGTTTCCCCTCCTGGAACAAATTAATATCTGAGAGGTACAGAATAGAAGGAGCTGGAGTGGTAGGGGAGGTGGGAGGAGGGGTGGTAGGTAAACAAGGTACATCAAAAAAGAAAGAAGTCTCAGTATTGTGCCGTTGAATACTTTGAATCCACGTATAAGTAATCTGCCAAGTACCTTTATCCTGGCAGGAAATATTGCACAGAATCAAGGCAGGAGGGCCTAGAAAGTATTTTTCTGGGGGTGCAATCAATCCTTGTGTTCTTTCTAGGGAAGTGGAAATTGGTGGAGCCCACTGTGCGTGAGTGATGTTTAGGGAATAGTAGACTGGTCTGTCTTGCGCCGAACAGAAACTCAGGATAACTAGGTCTTTTCCTTCAGGGAATGGTGGGGGTATTTCTTGATAGCGATATACCCCATCTGTGGAACTGGCCCAACCAATTGTGCATATTCGGACGATAGTTCCTGTAATGAGACTTGGGTAAAGGAGAACACATACCACACTAAACAGAAAATGTGCCATACTAGAAGCACACTGACTATCACAGTAAAATAACTGTAGGTAATCCCTAGACTTTTCTGTGTTTGCCAGCACAGTGGTCTGGATTTCTTTTAGGTGTTCTTGCAGGGATTTCATCCACTCATTTGCAAGAACTACAGTCTGATCCTCCGGGAGAAAAGGATGTAGCAGATTTTCCCATCGAGGCATTGGCCTTCCCATTAAGGCTTCATATGGGGCAAAACCTGTGGACTTAACAGACATTGGCTCTGATACGCATAAGGACCAAAGGGAGGGCCTGATCCCAATTTTTCCCTGTCAGATTCAGCATAGGGCTGAGATGTGCTTTGATTGTTTGATTCATACGTTCTACCTGTTCTATGCCTAGAAAATCAAACAATTCCTTGACTAGCTGAGAAACAAAAGCAGGACCATTATTAGATTCAATAGTCTTAGGAATTCCCCAACGTGTAAAAAAATTGCATAGTTAAGACCTCAGCTGTGGTTCTGGCAGTTTGATCTGATTCCGGAAATGCTTCTACCCAATGGGAAAAGGAATCGACTATCATGAGTAAAAATCTGTTTTTCCTAGCTGTTAAAGGGAGAGGGCCCACATGATCTATCTGTAGTCTCTCAAATGGTCCCCGTGGTGGCGCTCTCATCAGCTGTTCCCTTTTCTTTTTAGGTTGTCTCCCAAATGAAGCACAAATCACACAGGAGGCCACATGATCCTGTATGTCATGTTTCATTTCTGGCCACCAGACCAACATATTCACAGTTGACAACCAGTGGCGTAGCCAGACTGCCAATTTTGGGTGGGCCTGAACCCAAAGTGGGTGGGCACAAAATTTTCTCTCTACCCCCCTCCCCCAGCAAAATGTAGTCACACTAATCAGATGCATTTGTCACACAGGGTAAAGTGCTGCTTTTCAGTGCATCAGATTTCAGACAATTTATTTAATAGCCTAACACCCTTTTCAATGAGCTTTCAGAGGCCAAAACCTCCTGCCTCAGGTCAGTATAATGCTGTTACGGTATCCTCTCCTGACCTAAGGAAGGAAGTATTGGTCTCTGAAACTTTATTAACACCATATTACTTTATCCTAAATTAAAAATAAAATTATTTTCTTTACCTTTCTTGTATGGCCATTTACTTTTTCTCATTGTGTTGCTCCCAGTCTCTAGATTCTGCTTTCCTTCATTTTCGCTTAACTCTTCTGCCAGGGTTTCCTGGCCATTTGTCATTTTTCTCTCCTTTTTCTTTGCTTTCTTCAATATTTTTCAGCCTCTCTCTCTGTCCAGATTTAATTCATTCTTACTATCCATTCTTTAATTTCCTTCATCTACCTATGGCTTTTCATCTTTCTCACCCTTGTTCTTCCCATGCCCCTTCCTCTTATTCTCCAGTCTTTCACTACTCCCCCTTTCCATTCAGCAGCTCTCCTCTTTCTCTCCCCATCCTTCCAGTGTCTCCCCTCTTTCTTTCTGCATCCTTCCATACAGTGTCTGCTCTTTCTCTCCCCATCCTTCCACCCATCTACCCTCTCTCCTGATCCTTCCATCTAATGTCTCTCTCCCCCTCCTTCTATCCAGTGTCTCTATCTCTCTACCCTTTTCTGTTCAGTGTCCCTTCTCTCTCCACATCCTTCCAGTCTCTCGCCTTTCTCTCTGCATCCATTCATCCATCTCCCCCTTTCTCTCCCCATCCTTCCATCTGTTTTCCCTCTTTCTCTCCCAATCCTTCCATCCGTCTACCCCCTCTCCCGATTCTTCCATCCAGTGTCTCTCTCTCTATCCCCTTCTTTCCATCCAGGCCCGCCCACCCAACACAGACCTGCCAAGTCTCCCATGAAACACGCATTGAGCTCCCATTTCCAGCCACTGCTGCTTCTCCTGTTGAGCAGCAGCAGCCGCTACAAAAACAAAAGAGCTAGTTAAACCACCAAAAATGTTTTTAAAAAGAAAGCTTGGCACCACAGGCAGCCATCAGGCATTGGCTGTTGGCTCTGCAGCCGCTCCTCTCACCTCTCATATTACTGCCCCTGGAGCATGACCCCGGAGGAGCGCAGCGACGTGAGAGGCGAGAGGAGCAGCTGCAGAGCCGACAGCCAATGCCTGATGGCTGCCTGCGGTGCCGCGCTTGCTTTTTAAAAACATTTTTTGTTTTTGTAGCAGTGGCCGCTGCTGCTCAACAGGAGAAGCAGCAGTGGCCGGAAATGGGAGCAGGCGCCTCGTGTTTCACAGGAGACTTGGCAGGTCTGTGTTGGGTGGACGGGCCTGGAGGGAAAGTGGCTGGGCCTGGGCCCGTCCATGCCCGCCCGTGGCTATGCCCCTGTTGTCAACATGACGTTTAATGTGAGCAAGTGCAAAGTAATGCATGTGGGAAAGAGGAACCCAAATTATAGCTACGTCTTGCAAGGGTCCACGTTAGGAGTCACGGACCAAGGAAGGGATCTAGGTGTCGTCGTTTATGATACGTTGAAACCTTCTGCTCAGTGTGCTGCTGCGGCTAAGAAAGCAAATATAATGTTAGGTATTATTAGGAAAGGAATGGAACAAAAATTAGGCTGTTATAATGCCTTTGTATTGCTCCATTGTTCGACCGCACCTCGAATATTGTGTTAAATTCTGGTCACCGCATTTCAAAAAAGATATAGTGGAATTAGAAAAGGTGCAGAGAAGGGCGACAAAAATGATAAAGGGGATGGGACGACTTCCCTATGAGGAAAGGCTGAAGCGTCTAGGGCTCTTCAGCTTGGAGAAAAGGCAGCTGAGGGGAGATATGATAGAGGTCTATAAAATAATGAGTGGAGTTGAACGGGTAGATGTGAAGCATCTGTTTACGCTTTCCAAAAATGCTAGGACTAGGGGGCATGCGATGAAGCTAAAATGTAGTAAATTTAAAACGAATGGGAGAAAAGTTTTCTTCACTCAACATATAATTAAAGTCTGGAATTCGTTGCCAGAGAATGTGGTAAAGGCGGTTAGCTTAGCGGAGTTTAAAACAGGTTTGGACGGCTTCCTAAAGGAAAAGTCCATAGACCATTATTAAATGGACTTGGGGAAAATCCACTATTTCTGGGATAAGCAGAACAAAATGTTTTGTACTTTTTTTGGATCTTGCCAGGTATTTGTGACCTGGATTGGCCACTTTTGGAAACAGGATGCTGGGCTTGATGGACCTTTGGTCTTTCCCAGTATGGCAATACTTATGTACTTATGAGCTAAATCCAATTATCTCATGTGTTGGCATCTGTCCCAGTGAAATACATCCCAGTGAATTACGTCTCTTGGTGTCAGTCATGTTTACATCCACTGATAGTATCTCATGTCTGTTATCATCTGATATATTTACAGTCACTCCCAATGAATGAGACTCTTGGTGTCAGTCCCATTTTCATCCAATGAAAGTATCTCATGTCTGTTGGCATCTGTTACATTTACAATCAGTCACAATGAATTATTTTTCTCTTGGCAAATTACGTCTCTTGGTGTCACATTTTCAGCCAGTGACAGTGGGTCTTTTTCTCAGCCCCTCAGGTCAGCATCACGCAGATCCCAGAAGAACAGCGAAGGAAGACTGTGGTTTCAGGCCAGCCCTTGTTCCTGGAATGTGAGGTCTCCAGTCCTGAGGCGCCAGTCCGCTGGTTCCGGGATGGGCAAGAAGTGGTTCCAAGCAATGACGTCTCCATCCGGTGTGAGGGCAGAAAGAGAAATCTGCTGATCTCCTGTCCTTGCCCCGAGGACTCTGGGACGTACACATGTGATGCACTCAATGACACGATGACATTCACAGTTGAAGTATCAGGTAAACTGGAAGGAAAGGGAAGCAATCTGTAGATCAGATCATCATAAATGTGGTTCTTTGTTTAAAAAACTGAAACAGACTACCTGCTCCATAGTACACTCCATGAACCAGTCAATGTCTTACCATTAGCACAAAACAAAGTTTCTATTTCTGGTGATATGGTTCGGGCTCTGCCTCATTAACTTGGTTCTGTTTGGTGACACCAGCCAGTGTCATCTTAGCTTTTCCCAGTCCTCAGGGGATCACCTCTAAGAGAATATTTACTGGCCTGTTTGCTTATCAAGCAGCTAGTTAGTGCAACTCCCTTTTAAGGAACTTATCCCCTTTTGATCTCTTTAAGAAGGGTCCAAAGACCCTGCTTTTCAATACATTTGTGATAAGGACATTATTTATTATATTATTTTGTTTTATTTTGTTATGTAGATTAGTTCAGTTATTTTTATTTTGTTACATCCTAGATTTATTTTTTCTAGCTTCTTGGTTGTAGCCCACTGTGAACTACGAAACTGGTATTAGCGAGCTATGAGAGACCGAACTGTAACTGTAGTTGTGATTGGAAATTATGGGCAGTGTGAGGCAGGCCAAAGAAGAGTTTGAAAACAAGTTTACCCTAGAGGCAAAAATTAATACTAAAAACCTTTTCAAGTACATTTGAAACAAAAAGGTCATGAGGTAGCTGGATTGCTCTATGACCAAAGGGTAAAAGAAGTGCTCAAGGAGGATATGGGCGGACGCATTCCAACTAAAACTAAACGCAGAAAAAACACAATGTCTCACCCTGACCTCACAATACAATACAAACAAACCCAATACCATAAAGACCCCGGACTATACTCTTACGGTCTCAGACAGCTTGAAAATCCTGGGAGTCACAATTGACCGAAATCGCACACTTGAAGATCATGCGAAAAATACAGCAAAGAAAATGTTCTACTCAATGTGGAAACTTAAAAGGATCAATCCTTTCTTCCCAAGGGAAGTATTCCACAGCCTAGTACAATCAATGGTGTTAAGCCATCTAGACTACTGTAATGCCATTTATGCTGGACGCAAAGAACCGCTCAAAACACAGCAGCTAGACTCATATTTGGGAAAGCGAAATACGAAAGCGCCAAACCCCTAAGAGAGAAACTACACTGGCTCCCATTAAAAGAACGAATTGCGTTCAAAGTTTGCACCCTAGTCCACAAAATCGTCCACGGGGAAGCCCCGACCTATATGTCAGACCTGATAGACTTACCTACCAGAAACGCAAAAAGTTCAGCACGCACATTCCTCAATCTCCACTACCCTAACTGCAAAGGACTAAAATATAAATCCACATACGCGACCAGTTTCTCATACATTTGCACGCAGCTATGGAACACACTACCAAAGGCCATAAAAACAACTCAAGACCTAACTATCTTCCGAAGGCTACTGAGCTAAATCCAATTATCTCATGTATTGGCATCTCATGTGTTAAGTTATCAATTATCTCATGTGTTAAACAGATCTGTTCAAGAAGGCATACCATAAAAACCCATCTTAAATACTAAATAATTAGACTTTATAAGACCTAGACATAGTTGAAATCTTATCACTTGACTGATTAACCTCTCTGCTACTAATGAACAAACACTACCTCTCTAATCCTTATGTCGAATACGATCTTTCCATATTTGACGACCTAATGTATGTTACAATCCAATTTATTACTCAGGAACCTTCATGCATTACCATAATGTATTCTTCCTTATCATGTATATATGCACATAATACATATTTATACCATGAACTGTTCCGTGTATGTTATGATTCCATGTATGCTACCATTATATATTATTAAGGTATTGCATATACCTTAATGCAATACCACTTGTAATTCCATGACCCGGAAATGGCAACCGCCATTACAGCAAATGTTATGCCACATTGAGCCTGCAAATAGGTGGGAAAATGTGGGAAACAAATGCTACAAATAAATAAATAAATAAATATGGTAATAGCAGATAAACTATACAAATTCATCACCTTGTTCTTTACTGAAACCTAGCAACTAAAGCACATCGATGGAGAAGATGTAATAGAACATATTGGCAAACTAAAGAGTAACAAATCTCCAGGACCGGATGGTACTCACTTAGTTCTGAAAGAACTGAAACATTAAATTGCTTATCTGTTACTAATCATCTGTAACCTATCGTTTAAAACAGTTGTAGTAGCTAAGGAGTGGAACATGATTATTGTAATGCTAATTTTTAAAAAGGACTCCAGGTTGATAAAAAACAAACAAACTATAGATCAGTAATCCTGATGTCAGTTCCAACCAAAATGATTGAAGCTATTGTGAAAAAACAAAGATTATTGAACATATAGATAGACACAGTTTAATGGGAATGAATAAGCACTGTATCAGCAAAGGCGAGTCTTGCCTTGCTAGTTTATTAAACGTATTTGAATTCTCTACCATCTGAATTAGGAGTTCTGATCCTCCTGACTCCGCAGAGTGCTTCGCCCTCACAGCTTGAATGCTGAGAGGTTGATATGGATTTGCCAGACAGTATATTACAGATCTTGTTAGCTGTTAGGAAGCAGGGGCATAGCCAGACACCCAACTTTGGGTGGGCCTGGACTCAAGATGGGTGGGCAGAAGAACCCCTCCCTGTCGCACAGGTGATCTGGTCTCTCCTTGTCTCACCTGCATGCCATCTGCTATTTACAAGGTATGCAGGAGGGACAGTAGTTGGGAGTTTTCAGCTGGTGGGGCTAGGGAATCAGCATAGGTGTGCTGCTACTGGGTGGGCCTGAGCCCAAAGTGGGTGGGCCTGGCCCACCCAGGCCCACCCTTGGCTACGCCACTGTTAGGAAGGACTTCACCAAGACAGCAAATCAGTTTAAGTGGAAGAGGTTTGGTGTATGGTGTGAGAGTAAGACCATAGTTCCTTTTACTTTCCCCACATATAACTGCTTAAATACCTTCTGCAGTTATCAGAGGGTAACTGTTAGGTACATTTTAGTGCAATTGGAGTTTATTTTCATCAGAGAGAAAGTAAACCCATCTCCCTTCAGCCTTTAGTTTGCTTGCTGAAACCTCTCATCAAGTTTCATGCAGTGTCATAGGACCTCAGTGTTGCACTTACCCAACTGATAAGACTCCTTTTGAGCCATTAGATTCCTGCTGCTTGAAGTTCCTGACCTGGAAGGCCTTATTTTTGGTGGCAGGTACTTAAGCACACAGAGGTAGTGAGATCCAGGCCCTAGTAACTGATTCTCCTTACACTAAGTTACTTAACCTGTAGCAGAACTTAAATCTTCACAATTCTCCCACCTCTCCAAGGAGTTGAATTCCTCTGGCTAGCTAGTAATGGACTGAAGAGGTCGCACATAACAGCAGCAGGTGGGAACAGCCACGCATTTGGGGTGAGTCTGCCCAAAGGCTTCTAGAAAAATCTGCTTGAGTACTGCTTCCTGGACTGGGCTTAGTCATTGCCATAGGTGAGAATTACATCCTGCCGCCCTCAAGGAACATCTGTTACAGGTAAGTAATTTTATTTTTCCTGGAGTAGTTCATTTAGAGCTTGATTATGGGATAGGATGCATTGAAGCAGTTGTAGAAATGTTTAAGGTTCTCTTCCTTCAGTTCAAATTATGAAGATATCATTTGTTTACTGGTAATATTTGACAGGTTTGTTGTGGTAACTCTTTAGAAAGGTCTCTTCCCAAACACTCTGGTGCCCTGTAATCTCTAAATACAGTAGATGTGTTTATTGAAGTAGTTGTGGATGAGGATGAATTCAGTTGGTTTTGTAACAGGTTCTGTTGTGCATTCATGGTGCAGAGAGCTTGCCTTTAGGGGTTTGTAACATGCCGTTGGGCTGTTTGCATGTGGATGTTGCTGTACAGTGATTCGCTGTTGTAAGTTTTCATTTGCACATGTCCTGTGTGTGTTTGTGCATTTGCAGAGCCGCCCGTAAGAATCGTGAATACCAGTGATGATTTCATACAGGAATACGTGACCGGGGAGCCGGTGGTACTGAGTTGTGAGCTGTCACGAGCGGGTGCCCTGGTGCACTGGTACAAGGATGGCGTGGAGGTAGAGACGAATGAAGACATGAGAGTGGAGAGTGATGGAGTTCATCACAGGCTGATCATTCCCTCAGTGAAGATGCAAGACTCGGGGGAGTTTGTCTGCGATGTGGGACATGACTCTGTTTTCTACACTGTGAAAGTGACAGGTCAGTCATGGCTCTGCCAACTTCACTATCACTGAGTTTTGTACAGGAAATTGGGATTATCAGTACTGTACCTCCTATCTGGTGATGTCAGTTGCAGTCAGTGACAGGGAATTCCATCTCTGGATGACAGTCAGCCTGTTTCAGCCATGATGAAAATTAAAGTTGTAAACCTTTCAGTCAATATCTTGAATAAAGTTAATTTTATAAAGCATTTTCTTCATTTAAAGCATGTTTTAAAAGAGTGTGCTCAAATTTGTGCTTATAAGTAATATACTGAGAGGATGGCACATACTTCTCTGTGCTGTATGTGGACACTCCAGGAGGGGGAGGGGAGTTGGGGCAGAGTATTTTATAAAATACACATTACACACATGGAGTTCACCAGCCCATGACAGGAGCCAGCAACTCAGACTTCTTACCCTTCCCTCTTCAATCCTCACTCTCCCACCCAGAATTCAGGAGCGGTGGAGGGACTGGTGTCCTCCGGGGTCTGTGCAGCAACTGTAGGGCTGACTCTTTTCTCAGACCTTAGTAAATTTAGCTGCTAATGCATCACTGCATAGCACTGCCAGAAGTCGGCCCCCCCTTTCCCCAACCAACATACCAACGGCCCCAAACAGATGTGCCTGAGGCAATTCCCTCTTTGGTTCACTTACCAGCTGTGGCACAACATCTCTACCAGGCTTCTCCTCATCTCTTCCACCACCCTGCTCTCCCTCAGCTGCCTCTCTCATCACCCCTCTACCACTCTATCAGCTCTAAGATGCCTCTTTCTCTCATCCCCATCCTCATTCAATCATCCCGTCTCTCACTGTCCCCCACCACCCTATCCACTTGCAACCACCTCTCCCTTATCCTTTCCCAGCCACCTCTCTCTCTTTCATCCCCTGTTGGTCTTGCCAGGTAAAGGAAATGCATGAACGAGAAGGCAGGAGGAGATGCATCCACCAACCAGCATAGCTATGTCACCTGGTCAGAGCCAGGGTTTGTCTAAGAAGGTTCTCGGCAATTAAGTCAGGGATGAGTAGGCTCTTATGGCAAAAGAGTGAGTGTTCACGTTGCTTAGCACCAGGGAGGGGACGGGGGTAAGGGGCACCCATAGAGTACATGGACACATTTACACCAAGTTTGCAGCCTCCCTCAGGAGATCATTCCAGGCATCCACCATTATGAAAATAATTTTCTGACATTACTCCTAAGTCTACCACCCCACAACCTCAATTCATGTCATCTAGTTTTATCATTTTCCTTTCTCTGGAAAATATTTGTTTCTACAATAATACCTTTCAAGTATTTAAACGTCTGTATCATATCTCCCCTGTTCCTCCTCTCCTCTAGGGTATACATATTCAGGTCTTCCAGTCTCTTCTCATATGCCTTTTGGTGCAAGTTCCATATCATTCTTGTCACCTTCCTCTGGACTGCTTCAAGTCTTCTTAAATCTTTAGGAGGATATGGCCTCCAAAACTGAACACAATATTCCAGTTGGGGCCTCACCAAAGACTTGTACAGGGGCATCAACACCTCCTTTGTTCTGCTGGTTACACCTCTCTCTGTACAGCCTAGCATCCTTCTGGCTACGGCCACCACCTTGTCACACTATGAAGATCCCTCTCCCTGTCTGTGTATATCAGCCTCTCACCATCTAGCACATATGTCTCCCTTGGATTTCTACTCCCTAAGTGCATCACTTTGCACTTCTTTGCTTTGAATTTAATTTCCAAACATTAGACCATTCTTCTAACTTGTGCAGATCCTTTTTCATGTTCTCCACTCTCTCCAGAGTATCCACTCTGTTACAAATCTTGGTATCGTCCGCAAAAAGGCTGACTTTACCTTCTAAACCTTTGGCAATGTCGCTCACAAATATAATGAACAGAATCGGCCCCAGCACTGATCCTTGAGGCACTCCACTACTCACCTTTCCTTCCTTCAAGTGAATTCCATTAACCCCCACCCTCTGGCCTCTGTCCGTCAACCAGTTCCTAATCCAGTTCACACTTTGAGTCCTAACATCAGCCTGTCAAGTTTATTCAAGAGCCTCCTTTGATTGTGGATTGTGATCAGGGAAATACAGAAGCAATCTTGGATTATAACAAGTCTCTGGGATGGATAAAGGACAGGAACATAGGAACATAAAAATAGCCTTGCTGGGTCAGACCAATGGTCCATCTAGCCCAGTATCCTGCTTCCAACAGTGGCCAATCCAGGTCACAAGTGCCTGGCAGAAACCCAATTAGTAGCAACATTCCAAGCTACAAATCTCAGGGCAAGCAATGGCTTCCCCATGTCTATTTCAATATCAGACTATGGATTTTTCCTCCAGGAACGTGTCCAAACCGTTTTTAAGTCTAGATACACTAACTGCTATTACCACATTCTCTGGCAGTGAGGTTTTGAATCAAGGGATTGAGGTTGTAATGCACAAATCTTGAATGGACAAGAGAGTTCTACTGGATAGATGGCATTATAAGATTGATTTGGCTGCCATTTGTAGAAAGTTCAGTAAAGTTGAGTTTACATCAAAGACACTATTGGAGTGCTGTGTGATTTCTTGAAGCGGGAGTGGGGACGCTTACTCCAGGGACTGGTAAGGCATTATAATAAGCCCCACTTAATTTTCCCAATCCCCAGATCTCTATTCCAGAACTTGACCACTCCCAAGCTCGAATTGAAGGACTGGGCTATATGGAGAGTGCAGAGTGAGTGAGAGTGTGGTGGGTGGGTAGAGAAAAAATTATCCCTGTGACCCAGGTCAGGTAGAAGAGGAACTGAGCTGAGCCAATTAGAGGGCAGACCCGAGTTACACTGATGTATGCAGGGAGACTCAATAGCAGCGGAAGCTATTTTTGGCCCTCCGCTCCAGAGTTCTCCAGGACAATGGAGAATATATGTCTTACGTGACAGTTAATGACATGGGATGGAGTCAATCATAGTTACAGTCAGCCACACTGAATCATGTCACTCAACGTTAGTCATATTTACATCCAGTGACAGTTAATGACGTAAGATGGGGTCACAAACAATGACCAAGGTGGAGAAACAGGATCTGCTACAAACAGAACAAAGTCAGAGAATAGGGAATAGCGTGATGAACAGGACTTTTCCAAAAATCCCAGGAACGGGTAATGATGAAGTAAGAGTCTTTAATCAATACTAAAATCGTACTCAACATGGCACCGTGTTTTGGCAAAGTGCCTTCATCAGGAGTCTGCGATTGGGTGAAAAACAATGAAAATATACTAGAAACGGGGATAAAACAGGATGAGTCTTTAGAAAGACTAGCAATGCTGATACACCATTGAGGGTCGTAGCAGCAGCAAAAGTGCAACTATGAGGACGATGATGTAATCCCAAAGGCGTTGAGAAAATGCCAAACCGGCCATGTTGAGTCCTCTTACGTAGGATGGGGTCTCAGTCACAGAGTCACTCGGCATTAGTCATGTTTATATCCTTGACATTTATGGACATAGGATGGGGTCACTCATAGTTACAGTCAGCGTCACAGTGAATCACGTCTCTTAACGTTAATCACATTTACATCCAGTGACAGTTACTAACGTAGGATAGGGTCAGTCATAATTATAGTTAGTCATATCTCTTGGCATTAGTCTTATTTCCATCTATTGACAGTATATCAACTTCTTTTGACAGAGGCAGATTGCACCTTATAGGCTAATCAGTTTGAGGCCTGAGCTTTTGAGGACCAGAGTGCACTTCATCAGACACATCTCGAGAGTTCATGCCTCAATAAATAAATTGATCGATGGTAGAAGATACCACTTGGGTCTGTCAACTTGTTTCACCGACCAGACTAATACGGCTACACTTTTTAAGTTTTTACTATGTCTGTTGGCATCTGTTTATACTTACACTAATTAAGTAACAGTGAAGCATGTCCCTTAATCCTAGTGAATTATTTTTCTCTTGGCACTCAGTCCACTTTCAGCCAGTGATGGTGGGTCTTCTCTCTCAGCCCCCTCAGGTCAGCATCACACAGATCCCAGAAGAACAGCGAAGGAAGACATGTGGGTTTCAGGCCAGCCCTTGTTCCTGGAATGTGAGGTCTCCAGTCTGAGGCGCCAGTCCGCTGGTTCAAGGATGGGCAAGAGTGGTTCCAAGCAATGACGTCTCCATCGGTCTGTGAGGGCAGAAAGAGAAATCTGCTGATCTCCTGTCCTTGCCCCGAGGACTCTGGGACGTACTATGTGATGCACTCCAATGACACGATGACATTCACAGTGAAGTATCAGGTAAACTGGAAGGAGAGGGATAGCAATCTGTAGATCAAGATCATCATAAATGTGGATCTTTGTTTAGAAGTGAAACAGAACTATGTTACTGCCATAGAATACTTTATCTGAAGTGCACTCCATTGTTTAGGCTTTACATTATTATTATTATTATAATATTTGTATAGCGCTACCAGATGCACGCAGCGCTGAACATCCAACATAGAGAGAGACAGTCCCTGCTCAAAGAGCTACAATCTAAAAATCATCAGTTTGATCCTGTTCATTTACTCTGGGTACTGCCAACCTATGAATAATAGCATAGGCATGGCCAATCTGGTTCTGACTGGTGAGTTTGTGCAGTGCCAGCCTGGTTCTGATTGGTGGTTCTGGGCAGTTCCAGTCTGGTTCTCATTGGTGATGCTGGGGCAGGTACCAGCCTGGCTGGGACTGGTTACGGCTGGAACAGATATTTACTCAAGAGTTACACTTTGGTTTTCATTTACCACATGTCCTGTCTGTGTTTGTGCATTTGCAGGCCGCCGTAAGAATCGTGAATATCAGTGATGATTTCATACAGGAATACGTGACCGGGGAGCCGGTGGTACTGAGTTGTGAGCTGTCACGAGCGGGTGCCCTGGTGCACTGGTACAAGGATGGCATGGAGGTAGAGACGAATGAAGACATGAGAGTGGAGAGTGATGGAGTCCATCACAGGCTGATCATTCCCTCAGCGAAGATGCAAGACTCGGGGGAGTTTGTCTGCGACGTGGGTGATGACTCTGTTTTCTACACTGTGAAAGTGACAGGTCAGTCATGGCTCTGCCAACTTCACTATCACTGCGCTTTGCACAGAGAATTGGGATTTAGGACAGGAATCCAGTGTCTTGGGGTCAGTTCATTAATCTTGAGCTTTTCTGATATATGTGACTTCTATAGTGTCCAAGCCTTTCCTAACATCATCCTAGCAGAAGCTTTTATTGTCAGGAATGCAAAGATTCAAATGGAAGAAAAAATAGCCAATATGGTAAATTGGGGGACAAGACATTTTTTGGATATGTTAGGACAGGCGGAAGTGCTAAAATGGTCAGTTGTGCTAATTCACACGCCTTTGCCTGACTTTCTTTCATCTGACGCTATTCTTGATCCACTTCAATCTGGCTTTCGCCCTCTTCATTCAACTGAAACAGCCTTTGCTACAGTCTCCAATGATGTGTTCCTGGCCAGATCCAAATGTCTCTATGCTATCCTCGAGAAACGGCAAACGACAGAAGAAAGTGGTCCGCTTTCTTCTGGTTTTCCATTGTCGGAGGTCCGCTTTCTTCTGTGTTTGCCGTTCTCAGTGTTGAAGAACGACATGGCTTTTCGACCCTTGGGGAGAGGCGTAATTAGTTTCTCAGAAGATAGACTTCAACGATTATTACAGGAACCTGTTCCGAGAAGACGAAGTCTTTAGGACTGATACAGGACAGTCTAGAATACATATGGTCAGAGATGATACATCTTAATAAGAATTTTATACAAAATGAATTACATTATGTTACCATTTTGCAATATTTAAGGAAAACAACGCATCCCTAGGGGGCTTCGAATCATGAAAGAGCCTCGTCTCTTCAGGATGATGCTCTTTTCCTCCACCAGTAGTGCCGATCCTTAATACGTGCGTATTGGATCTTATGATCCTCATAGTAGAAACTTCCAAAAAAAAGAATTAGAGCATAAAACCATTGGTCGAAGAAAAACTTGAACTACTAAGCAAAAAGACACACAATTTTGATAAGGTTATACTAATGTGAACAAATGTCTTAATAATTTCAAAGTTGACATTAAAAACGTTAAGATAAATAAACTTAACAGAGACGACAATGATGGTAAGAAAGGCCCTATTTACGGAGTCCAGTTTTTTAAGAATAAACTCTTGCTGTGAACTTTTTTCGAGTCCAGTAGAAGTTTGTTTTGGCGTCCTCCATCTGTCACCTTCGCTGTTTTCTTTTCTATGCTATCTCACCATTATCAATCCATCTCTGCTGCTTTTGAAACTGTTGATCACCGCCTACTCCTTGATACGCTGTCCTCGCTTGGATTTCGTGGCTCTGTTCTTTCCTGGTTCTCCTACCTCCCCTCTTTTCCCTCCCATCTACTTCCACTACCTCCCTCCCTCTCCCTCCTCTTTATTCCCTTTTATTGTGAATCGCTTAGTCACCTGTAAAGGACAATTTGCTATAATATCAAATGTTCAAATAAATAAATAAGTAAGGGTCAAATGTGTACCTGGGACTTTTAGGTGAAGTTTCACTGCAGTGTTCCTAGGATGCCCCACTGCTCTGCTAAGATGTCTGTGTGGCCAGTTACTAAGAATGCTGCCCCCCCCCTCCATATGCTCCAATGATTACATAAGTACATAAGTATTGTCATACTGGGACAGACTGAAAGTCCATCAAGCCCAGCATCCTGTTTCTAACAGTGGCCAATCCAGATACAAGTACCTCGCAAGAGCTCACAAAAAAGTACAATACATTTTATGCAGCTTATTATAGAAATAAGCAGTGGATTTTCCCCAAGTCCATTTTAATACTGGCGTACTGGACTTTCTTTTAGGAAGCTATACAAAACTTTTAAAAACCCGCTAAGCTAACGGCTTTTATGACATTCTCTGGCAACAAATTCCAGAGTTTAATTACACGTTGAGTGAAGAAATATTTTCTCTGATTTGTTTTAAATTTACTATTTTGTAGCTTCCTTGTGTGCCTCCTAGTCCTAGTATTTTTGGAAAGAGTAAACAAGCGATTCATGTCTACCTGTTCCACTCACTCATTATTTTCTAGACCCTCTATCATATCTCCCCTCAGCCATCTTTTCTTCAAGCTGAAGAGCACTAGCTGCTTTAGCCTTTTCCTCATACGGATGTCATTCCCTCCCCTTTATCATTGTTTGTCGCCCTTCTCTATACCTTTTCTAATTCCATTAATCTTTTTTTGAGATGTGGTGACCAGAACCGAACACAATATTCAATGTGCGGTCGCACAATGGAACGATACGAAAAAGGCATTATAATGTTCTTATTTTTGTTTTCATTCCTTTCTAATAATACCTAAACATTTTATTGCTTTCTTAGCTGCCTCCACACATTGAGCAAAAAGGGTTTCAATGTAATCATCAACGATGACACCTAGATCCGTTTCCTGGTTGATGACTTCTAATGTGGACACCTTGTATCCGTAGCTATAGTTCGGGTTCCTCTTTCCCACATGAATCACTTTGCACTTGCTCACATTAAACGTCCATCTGCGTTTGGATGCCCAGTCTCCCAGTCTTGGTTTGGACCATTCATTATCTCACAATCTATCATTGTCAACATTAAACTTTCATTTCAGGTTGAACATGAGTTAAGAATGTTGGGTGTTATATTGGATCATTCCCCTTTCTATGGAACCTCAAGTAAAGAACTGTTATACGCAAAGCTTACTTTAAACTTAAGCAATTACGCTTGACGTTCGCCTACTTTTTAATTAATATTTCAAACTATAGTGGAGTTAACAATTCTTTCCTTTGCTAGACTAAGGCATTCTCTATACATAGGACTTATGGTTTAAACAGATGTCTAGATTACAGATTGATTCAAAATTCAGCAGCCAGGCTGATATTTCGTTGCTTAAAATATGATAACTTTTCTCCATTGCTGGCAAAGTTGCACTGGCTGCCGGTTTCAGGTGGAATTAAATTCAAAATAATATGTTTACATGGCCTTTGTTCTGCTGATTTTTTTGAATAGTTTTAAGCTACTAAAAAGCTTGGTTTTATTGAGTAACATGTAATTTCCTGCTATTGGCTTTTCCATCTGTAAAAGGCATTTGTTTTTAGATACTATTTTCAGAATCGTTTTTGTTCTCTGCTGTCCGTCTTTGGAACAGTTTGCCTATTGAGTTTCACTCTTTACATAATTTGATTTCAGAAAGCTTTAAAAACATATCTTTTCCTAATGGTAGTTAGTCTGCTCTAACTCGTTTTAGTTTCAAATTGTACTGTAGTTGTTACATCCTGATGTTTTGTATCAGTTGTTTATCATGATTATTATCCCCGCCTTGAATTCCTTTTGCAAAGATTTGGCAGGTTATAAGACCCAAATAGCATAGCATAGCAGGGGTCAATTTCCTAGTTTCATTTTTTCATACTCTTCATTATAGTGGCTGGGACTCTCAAACTCCAGTGGGCTCCTTCCCCTTACTTCCTCCAGAGTATTAGTGGCTTCCATATCCATGGGTTGGGGAAAATGCTTCTCCTTTTCCCATTCCCAGTCCCGTGTTCTAGGAGTTTTAAAAGCCCTCCCCCTTTTTGGGCAGTTCCTTCTCAACCTGTCTGGGTAATCAGAATTTTTCCTGAACCTTCCTCCCCTTTCCTTGGGTGCCTAGCAACCTTTTACTAGAAGACACGGCAGCCCTCTCCTAGCTGCAGGTTTGCTTACAACTGGTTTCCTATGCTTTCTTTATTCCATAAAGGGGTAGGGGAGTAATGAGCTTCAGGTGGCAGGTCCATTACAATCCCTCTTCTTTTTTTCTCACAAGAGGCATCAACACTTTCTTTCTTCTGCTGGTTATGTCTCTCTGTGTGCAGCCTAGCATTCTTCTGGCCATAGCCACCGCCTTGTCATATTGTTTTGCTGCTTTGAGATCCTCAGAAACTGTCACCCCAAGGTCCTTCTCCTGATCTGTGCAATCAGTCTCTCGCACCCTAGCACATACTGCTTTTTTTTATTTCTACACCCCAAGTACATCACATGGCACTTCTTTGCATTAAATTTTAACTGCCAATCATTTAGAACATTTTTCTAATTTTCGTAGCTCCCTTTTTATGTTGTCCATTCCCTCTGAGGTGTCCACTCTTGTTACAAATCTTGGTGTCTTCCACAAAAAGACAGACTTTTCCTTCTAACCCTTCGGCACTGTCACTCTAGTTAGAATGTTGAATAGAAATGGCCCCGGTATCGATCCCTGAGGCACTCCACTATTTACCTTTCCATATTCTTAGTAAATTCCATTTACCCACTACCCTGTTCTATCTGTCAGTCAACAAGTTTCCAATCCAGTTCCCACTTTGAGTCCTAAGCTTAGCCAGGTGAGTTTATTCATCAGTCTCCTATAAGGAACCATATCAAAGGCCTTGCTGAAATCCAAGCAGACTACATCTAAGACGTGTCCTCCATCCAATTCTTAAATCAATCAGATTCGTTTGACAGGATTTTCCTTTGGTAATGCTATGTTGCCTCGGATCTTCTAACCCATTGGATTCCAGGAAATTCATTATCCTTTCCTTGAGCAGTGCCTCCATTACCTTTCCAGCTACCGAAGTGAGGGCTTAGGGGCATGTAGTTTCCTACATTTCTGTGTCCATTTTATGAAGAGGGACCTCATCTGCTCTTCTCCAGTCCTCTGGAACCTCTTCAGTCTCTAAGGATTATTAAACAAATCTTTATGAGGACCCACCAGAACCTCTCTGAGCTGTCTCAAGATTCTGGGATGGATCCCATCTGGCCCCATGGATTTGTCCACTTTCAGTTTTTCAAATTATTCAAAAATGTTTTCTTCCATGAACAATACAATATCTATCCATTCTCATATATACCCTTTATCAGCTGACTGAGGTCCTACTCCAAGATTTTCTTCTGTGAAGACAGAACAAAAGTATGTGTTAAGAACGTCTGATTTTTTTGTCATCATTCTCCACCTAATGGTTCAAAGTTTCCTTCAGTCATACAATTCCACAATTACACTTTGTGAAGAAATATTTTCTCTGGTTTGTTATGAATTTACTATGTATTTTTGGAAAGAGTAAATAAGCCATTTCCATCTACCCATTCCACTCCACTCAAGATTTTTAGATCTCTATCATATCCCTCCTCAGCTGTCTCTTCTCCAAGCTGAAGTGTCCTAGCCTCTTTAGCCTTTCCTCATAAGAAAAAGGTTCCAAATTTATGCACAGACTTTACTTATACGCTGCAGGTTGAGCTGAGAGGTACTGCTATTACAGACCCTAGGAAATCCTTGCTACTAAACAGTGTCCCTAATTTGCTTTCCTTATTGTGCTGTGTTAAGAAGCATGAAGTCATGGTACAAGTGGATGATGAAGTCCTAGAACTATCATCTCCAATAGCCAACCTGCAGAAAGGCGTGAACACCCACTGCTCCTTTTGGATATATAGACTGATGCAAGCTATTTTTTCATTGAACTACGTTTCTATGTTTCTTGCTTTTGGAAGTGTTATGTATGTTTATTTGTACTCCACCTTGGATAAAGGTGGTTTAGAAATAATAAATTCTAATTTTAATTCTCCTGCTTCACTAGCACCAGGACACCACAGATAATAACTGTTTATGGGGTGTGAATCATGTCTCTTGGGTGACAGTGACATTTACATCCGGTAACAATATCTTATATCTGTTGGTGTCTGTTACATTATAGTCAGTCGTGGTGAATCACATCTCTTGGTGTCAGTCACACTTTCAGCAAGTGACTAAATTCCTTGTCTGTTGGCGTCTGCTACATTTACAGTCGGTCACAGTGAATTACGTCTCTTGATGTCAGTCCCATTTTCAGCCACTGACAGTATGTCATGTCTTTGTTGTCTGTTACATTTACAGTCAGACATGGTGAATTATTTTTCTCTTGGCAAAATTACGTCTCTTGGGTCACATTTTCTGCCAGTGACAGTGGGTCTTTCTCTCAGCCCCTCAGGTCAGCATCACGCAGATCCAGAACAACAGCGAAGGAAGACTGTGGTTTCAGGCCAGCCCTTGTTCCTGGAATGTGAGGTCCTCCAGTCCTGAGGCGCCAGTCTGCTGGTTCCGGGATGGGCAAGAAGTGGTTCCAAGCAATGACGTCTCCATCCAGTGTGAGGGTAGAAAGAGAAATCTGCTGATCTCCTGTCCTTGTCCCAAGGACTCTGGGACGTACACATGTGATGCACTCAATGACACGATGACATTCACAGTTGAAGTATCAGGTAATCCATAAGGAGAGGGTAGGCAATAATCATAAGCACAGGCCCTTTTTCACAAAGTGACATAATCTGTTTACTGCCACAGAATGCCTGCTCCACTATAGACTTCTTTGAACCAGTGAATGTCCTACCATCAGCACGGAACAAGTTTTGTATATCTGATTATGGGGTTCACTTTGGTTCTTTTCGGTGACTCTGGGTATTGTCAACGTGACTGATGACCTCTGCAATACAATGTACTTTCAATCCTATGATTGTGCTAATTCCTAGGAACAGGTGGCTGACCCCTAATAGCCAATAGGAGTCTGTTCTAACATTATGGGTGGCATTGGGATTAAAGAGGTCCTCCTTGAAATGCTGTCAGTTGGCTGGCCTAAACAAGGACAGGGCTGTGAAGAGTCTGACTCCTGGGGGGTGGGCAGCTTTTTCTAGGCAGTTCTCTACTCTGCATATAGGGAAGGCTGTCTGGCTCAGGCTTGTTTTATGAAACTAGAAAAGGTTCAGAGCAGGGTGACATAAATAATAAAGGGGATAAAACAACTCCCATATGAAGAAAGACAGGCTAAACAGATTAGGGTCCTTTAGCTTGGAGAAAGAAGACCGAGAGGGGATTTGATAAATATAATATGTAATTCACAGGGTGGTACAAAAAAACAGAAGAAACCAATCTTCGCAAGAAAAACAGCCAAAAAAGCAAAACAGCGAAGAAGGGTGGGTCAGGAGTCTCCAGGAAAGGAAGAATAGAAGTTAACCACATAGAGGCTTATTTTCAAAGCACTTATAGGCATATTTTCAAAGCACTTAGCCTCCCAAAGTTCCATAGAAACCTATGGAACTTAGCCTCCCAAAGTGCTTTGAAAATATGCCTCTTAGTGTCTCCAGGGAGACCCCCAGATCCCAGAAAAAACTGCAGAAATATCGATCCTGTTTTAGGAAAGCACCCTGTAACAAGGCGGAACAGAAACATAGGGGAGGTGGCAGGAACCAAAATCTAAGAGCTACATCCAGCAGCCAGCTTGGGCAGAGAGCAGAGTCTCTTGAGAGGTAAGAGCTGCAACCAGTTTCTTTCCAAGTGAGAGAGCGTACATCAGTAGCTGTTCTCACCGGTGGAAGAGAGAATGGCTGGAGATACCCACGGGCTAAGCTAACAGTATATGAGGACAGGACTGAGAATCCCGGAGAATAGGGTCCCAGAAGAAGGTAACTGCCTGGCCAAAAGGGCTTTGAAGAATAAGCTTTTCCAAATGAACTTGTTCACTGCAGTCTAAAGAGAAAGGAGGGTTTTAAGCAGGTAATGGTTTGTCCTAGGTCTGGGAGGTAAAGAAAAACTGAGAGCAGAGAGAGTCCCTTTGATTGGTGAAGAGGGGAGAGAATTAGCCCAGGAACAAGAAGTTGAAGGAAAGCAGTGTTGTCTTCTCTCTGCGGGGCCATGAATCCAGAGCAGTCCAGCACGGGGAAGCAAGCAGGGGAACAGCCTGGGAAAAGTCGGAGCGGGGGTAAAAGAGATTTGAACTGCAGGGCTTCTCGAAGGTAACAGAGGGGTCTGGGAAGCTGCTGG
>NC_044037.1:309207316-309295006 GCF_901765095.1 Microcaecilia unicolor | reverse complement strand
CCATCAAAACAAAGAAGTACTCCAGTCTTAAGGTAATACTTAACAGATTCGGGAGATCCCAGGGATTCTGCAGATCCAGCTTTTACACCGTCCCCATGTGCGCCACTTTTACTCCCATCATCGCTCAGGCCCGCACCACGTGGTCACTGACTTGATACACAGTCTCCAGTTTGGGGTACCAATTTCCTGTTGTCTCCCATCTTTTTAGTCACCATGCTGCTGCACTGTACCTTCACACAACCTTCTCCAGTCCAACAGCAAAACATTTCTCTCCTGGCAGTAAATGTTAAATAGTAGTAGTAGTAGATATTACTCAGGCTAGCAGCAGAGCCCTGACTTCAGGCATCCATCTTTCTTGGTGACATCACTTCCCATGAGAATTTCTTTTACGTTTCTTTGTATTTGCATGTGATCATATGTGGAAGGCAGAATCATGTGTGCACATCTCTAAGGGCCCTGTGCAGTTAATTCACTCTTTTTCCATTGGTACAGAACGAGAATTGAAGATCCTGAAAGAGCTCGAAGCTGTTGATGTACGGGAGAGTGACAATGCTGTGTTCATGTGTGAGGTTTCACAGCAAGATGTGAAGGGTGAATGGTTCAAGAACGGAGAAAATCTGAAGAGCACAAATAGGATTAAAATACGGCAAGAAGGTGAGGAAACCTGGCCCTGAGGGACAACTAGGAGAAGCTAGGGATTTGGGTGTGGTTCTAGGGAAGGCTATAACTTCAGGTGTGGAGGAAGGGATGCCGACCAGCCAATATTTAGCCAGCCTGGTTGGTTTTCTGCATGGGAGGCCAGCAGCTTGCAAGAGAGAGAACCAGTGAAAGTAAATGTAGGTTTTTTGCCAACTGTCACCACCTATCAGCTTTCAGCTTCTGATCTCTGGGCCCTACTGCTACCTTCAGACTTTGCCCTCCCCCCTCCTCAGTCTACTACTACTATTTAGCATTTCTATAGCGCTACAAGGCGTACGCAGCGCTGCACAAGTCGTGAAGTATCATCCTTAGATCTGTATCCACTGCATTAATAAATGGGACCTTGAGCCTGTGCCTGCATCCTACCTCCACAAGGTCCCATGCTCTGTATCTATAGCCTGCACGTTTAGAAGGGGATACATTGTGGATTGGCCTTGGCCAGCCTGGGCACTGGAGGGGAAAATTGGTACCAGCCTTGAGGAAGAGGAGAGAAAAGCGGGGAGGGCATATGCCAAACATTCCACCAGGGAAGAGAGCAAAGGAAAACAGCCAGGGAGACACTGGACTTGAATGGGGAAGGGAATAAGATATTGAGGGGAGATGCTGGGCATAGGGAGGGCTAGATTTGCTCACAGTATGCCTTCTACTGAGAGGGTTTACTGTTGCTGTTACTGAAATGATAGTAAAATCATAAATGTTTTTTGTAAAGCTTTTTATGGGGAAATATTCCTAGCTCTACTTTGCAGCCATTGTTTGAGGAGTAGCTCAGAGGTCTGTGGATGCAGAATATATATTTAGATTTAATACCATGTGGTTTGGGTTTAAAGAGGAGACTGTGGATCAATGGGGGCTAAAGAGTTTGATCTCTGTACTCCTCCCCTCCTCCAGATGTGGCCTTGCCTGCCCTCATTGCACTTATTGTTGAGGGGAGGGTCACGAGTTGTAGGCAGAGACAGATGGTGGGTTTCTCTCTTTCAAATAGTTGGCAACCCTATATGGGAGTCATAGTAGACTGGAACTTGGATGTGTAGCATAGTTCAGCCTGGGACTTGGGCAAGAGGACCCAAAGTTAGGATAAGTTCCAGCATGAGGGTTGCTCCTGCTAGGAATCCATCTATAAGGAGCTTTTAAGGCTGGGGCTCTGGATAATGGGGCCCGTGGAGTCTTGAGCTCTGAGTTTGTGGAGAAGTAAAGCCTAGTACAATGTGTGTGGGGGCTGGTAGAGGTGGGAGTCTGGGGGCTGATAGCTAGAGCGCCAGGTGTGAAATTTGTTGAGGTGAGGTTGGGGACATAAGGGCTAATGCAGGGTGGGGCTTAGGCATGAGGCCCATTGTAGTTTAAATGCGCATAAATTTAGGATTGGTTTCACTATCATGCCAGGTGATCTGATTGGCCACTGTTGGCTACTGGGCTGGTGGACCCTTCAGTCTGTCCCAGTATGGTTACACGCTTATGTTCTTATGTTTCATTTTTCTTCACTTGTTAGGATCAAGCACTTCTTGCTTATCTGTGATGTCATGGCTGAAGATGCTGGAGAATAGTATTCATAGCAAAAAAGGCCGTGTCCAGGGCTCACCTCACTGTTAATGGTACGACTACCACGCTGTAAGAAACATTGTAAGATACATTTATTTCTGACATTGAGGGGAGCACATACTAAATTTGGGGTTTATAGCCAAGTGTTAGGGGAAGAGCACAGTGCTGCTGAGGTTTATAACCTAGTGTCTGGGTGAGGGAATGGTACTGGGGTTTACAACTGAGTGCCAGGTTTATAACTCCGTATCAGGGAAAGATCTGGTGCTGGACTTAGGAATGAGTACCTGCTTTCTCTTGATTTTTTTACATTAAGATCAAGTGTCTGGAGGTGAATTTGTGACACTGGAATTTATAACATAAGTGTCCAGAGAGAAAGTGTGTGGCATTGGTATTTATATGTGGATACTTGTATTTATAACCATATTCTGCCTTGCCCTCACCCTATGCCTGGAACAATCTTCCTCAACCCCTACGCCAAGCCCCCTCCCTACCCATCTTACAAATCTCTGCTTAAAACTCACCTCTTCAATGCTGCTTTTGGCACCTAACCTTTCGAGAAATATAGTATGCCCTATCAGATCGACTCTACACTTGTCTTTTAGATTGTATATTTGTCTTTAGATTGTACACCTGTCTTTTAGATTGTAAGCTCCTTGAGCAGGGACTGTCCTTCCATGTTAAATGTACAGCGCTGTGTAACCCAGTAGCGCTTTAGAAATGTTAAGTAGTAGTATTATATAAGCCCTGACCTTTGGGATCACCCTAAGCATGTGCCTAGAGTGTGTTCTGGGGCATGAGAGCTGGCTGGATACACAATGTATTTGTTTAGGGCATGGGCCAAGACTGGAGAAAACCCCAGGAGGCTGAATAAGGCTACGCTCACGTACTACAGTCACTCAGTTCTCAGAACAAAGCAGATCACACAGTAGATGTGCTCTGAACTACAATAATAATTTACTTCAAACATACGCAGGTTTAAACAACCAAGGGCAACAAGGCCTACAACGAGAACCAACAACTTCACTAATTCACTTTCCCAACCCAACCAGTTAGGAAAATCCACTTCTAATATCACCCGCCCAATCACTTCCTCTTTCTTCTCTACTTAATCTCTACACACTACTAACTGTATCTGATATTCTGGAATGACAATGTCATAACAAAACTATGTAAGCCACATTGAGCCTGCAAATAGTTGGGATAATGTGGGATACAAATGCAATAAATAATAAATAATAAGGCACAGGCAGGTTAGATTTTATACTCCAGCTATATAGCAGCAGATGTCTTCGGCAGTAGGTATGAACAAAGAATTGACGAACTTATAGTTGAGTCATGCAATACTAGTTCTCACCCCCTCTGAGGAATTGGGAGGTCAGTAGGACAGTCAAACAAAGGCTGGGGTTTTTGTTCAGGAACTGTAGAGTTCTCCTTTCCCAGCTGAGCTCTGACAGACTCTGCAGTATTTTGGGTTGGAAACTAAAAGATGCCTCTGGTGTTACAGCACAGATCAGACACAGGTACTTTCTTCTCCGTCTCCTTCTAGTATTAACCCAAAGGTCATGAGGTAGCTCAAACCACAGACAAGAAACAGCAGGTCAGAGGTCTGGGTGACACTTCTGAATCCTGTCTGTAAAAAGAAACAGTTAAAATGTGTTGGCAGGGTTAGTACAACACTGCTGTAAGTATGTCTTCTGTGTCTAAAAAGGCTGGAGACATCTTGCTGAAGCAGTCCCCTTAAAATCAAAACTATATAGAGCAGGGCTCAAACTTTGTCCTAAAAGAAAGTTATTTTCTGTTCTTTGGCTGCTGGAGAGGTAGCACTGCGACTGACCTGAATTGGGTGTTAATTAAGCCGTAAGGAAGTAGAATAGTTGCAACGGTTAATAGGGCAATCTGATTATTGGGTTAGCTTCAAACGGTCTGAATGAAGCAGTCCCCTTAGAATCAAAACTATATTATAGAGAGGAAAGGTCCTACTTAACCTTCCTTATCAGAAGTTATGAGAGAAGAGGACCATTTCTCTGGGTATGTGAACATTATTTGTCTGTGCTTGGTAACTTAAATATTGGTGTTTAAAAGAGGAGTTGTAGGTTTATTGATGAAGATAGAATAAAAAGAAAGAGCAAACTTTTTAACTAGTCTCCATACCCTTTTACCCATAGTTTTAAAACATGAACTTCTTGCACAGCATTAACAGTTAGCCTTTAGAAGGACGCATATCATTGTAATTGTCACAGTCTCAGGCTCTAAACAAATTGTCATGGACTCAGGAACAAAGTGAACTCTTGGGCTGCTGTTGATGAGCAAACAGCAGCAGGCAAAACCCTCCAACCAGGACTGGACTAAACAAGCAAGACTAAAGGCAGGCAGGACTAGAACAAGAGGACTGAGATTTAAAGCGTAGGCAGGCGAGGACTGGAACAACAGGACTGAAGTTTGTAGGAAGGCAGGAACTGGAACTGAAGCTGTAGGCAGGACTGGAACAACCCTCTAGGCCAGGCAGACTAGGCTGAGCTGAAGGCTGGACAGACTAGCAGAGCTCAAGCCTGGGCCACATGGCCACACAAACACACAATAGACAAAATAGGCAAACCAAGACAGAAGTGCTACACCAACACACAAACAAGCTGAGGAACTAAGGCAGAAAGTCGGATAAGCCTTGCACACAGACAAACAGAAGTACTAACCCTAGCAAACAGACAGACAGAAGAAACTAAAAGCTGAAGTGCCACACAGGCACACTAACTAGGAAACAGGACAGAAGTGCTAACACAGCACACCGACAAACCTGGAGACCTTTGGCTTTGCAAAGGCTCTGGATGAATGTCCAAACTTCCTTATAAAGGCCCTCACTGATGATGTCACATACTCAGGACAGAGGCAGGAAACACACTGAACACCAGAGTGAAGCTTGGCAACATACAGGAAGTGGAACGCACTACAGGAAGAGGCTTGAAATACACTGAACACCAGAATAAGGCTTGGAACACAGAGGAAGTGGCAGCAGGGGCAACATATGCAAAGGAAAAGAAACAGACAGGAAGACCTTAGGAAACTGGAAGACTGGGCATCCAAATGGCAGATGAAATTTAATGTGGACAAATGCAAAGTGATGCACATTGGGAAGAATAATCCGAATCATAGTTACCATGTTGTGGTCCATCTTGGGAGTCAGCAACCAAGAAAAAGATCTAGGCGTCATTGTAGACAATGCGCTGAAATCGTCTCCCAGTGTGTGGTGGCAAAAAAAGCAAACAGAATGCTAGGAATTATTAGGATAGGGATGCAAAATAAGACCAAGAATATTATAATGCCTCTGTATCGCTCCATGGCGTGACTTCGTCTTGAGTATTGCATTCAGTTCTAGTCGCCATATCTCAAAAAAGATATAGCAGAATTAGAAACGATTCAAAGGAGAGTGACCAAGATGATAAGAGGGGATGGAACTGCTCCTGTATGAGGAAAGGCTAAAGAGGTTAGGGCTCTTCAGCTTGGAAAAGAGACAACTGAGGGGGGATATGATAGAGGTCTATAAAATACTCAGTGGTGTAGAACAACTAGAAGTGAATCGATTTATTACTTTCAAAAATTACAAAGACTAGGGAACACTGAAGGAAGTTACATGGAAATACTTTAAAACAAATAGGAGGAAAAAACATTTTCAGTCAACGAATAGTTAAGCTCTGGAACTCTTTGCTGGAGGATGTGGTAACAGCGGTTAGTGTATCTAGGTTTGAAAAAGGTTTGTACAAGTTCCTGGAGGAAAGGTCCAGAGTCTGTTAGTGAGCTAGACGTAGGGGAAGCCACTGCTTGCTCTGGGATTGGTAGCATGGAATGCTGCTACTAATTGGGGTTTCTGCCAGGTACCTGTTGACCTGGATTGGACACTGTTGGAAGCAGGATATTGGGCTAGAATTGGTCATGACCCAGTATAACTAATCTTATGTTCTTAATAGTCAGTTTCAAAGTTTTAGAAGTGAAGGGCTTTAAAAACATAAGATGTTGATAATGTTTATTTTATTCTGTGTTTTCTTTGCAGATGTGTAAGAGTTGGAAGGATCATGGAGATAAAAAGAGGGCGATGGAACCTTCAAATAAATCTGGCAAAATTGTGTCCAGTTTCCATCATCTCTCACAGCTGCAGAGAAAGTGAGCCTGGGATACAGGTATTCTACTGTCCATTGCTCTTGTATTTCTGGGGAAGCTGATTCTAAGACACAGTCCCCCTGATATTCAGAGCCGGTGATGGTCAGTGTTTTTTTAAACAAGCTGATCAGTCACCGGCTAAATTAGCCCCCAATATTCTGTACTGAGCCATGTCTGGGCACTGGCATTGAATACTGGGGGCTACACAATGGGCGGGGCTAGGCAGCGGGGCTTATGCGGCTCAGCCGAGTATTCAGCCCAGTCCGCATAAGAGTTATACAGGCCACAGTCGAATATTGGCCAGGACCCCGCCAATTTTTTTTTAAAGTTAAAATCCCCTTCCCCTGAGCCCCTGACAGTTTGCAGTCCCCTCCCTCCCTCTCTCCCTCCCAACCCACGCCACAAGCCACTCCCCTTCCTCCAAATGCCACCCATGCCCAATCGCCACCCCCAACCACTCATCTCTCCGAAGTTCAGGTAGGTCATGGTGGTCCAGTGGTGGTCTTTGGGGGCAGAAGCAGGGCCTCCTCGCTCGTCCCTTGCGGCAACCTTTGCATAAGCTCCGGCTCTTCCCTAACAGCCCCCCGGCTGCCCCTGACCAGCCACTTTTTTTTTGGGCCGGTCAGAGACGATATTCAGAGGCATTGCCCAGTTTAGTACTGCTGAATATCGGCGGTTCGGTGGGGACAGGTGATTTAAAGTGGGCCAGAGCCATCTCCAGCCCCGCTTAAAGAAATGGCTTTGAATATTGGGCCTCAGTGTGTCTAGTGTCCAACTCCTGCACACACCAGTAAAAACTGTGATTCTGGGGGAACACTGTAGTTACTGTCCCTGGTCCCCGTGATACAGGTGTGTCCAATACACAATTGCCTCCTCACACTGGCAGTGAAAGCTGATTCCAGGAAGCAGTGGTGTGCCCAGTATCAATCTCTCCCGTTGCAGTGAAAGCTGAATCTGGAATACATTCTGCCAGATATTTAAAACCAATTAACAGGCCAGGAATGGCTCCTGGCCAGTTACACGGCTCTTAACCGGCTATCCGCAATATTCAGTGGCAGATAGGCTGATTATTTCCCACTGGAATTTGCCGGTTAATGCTTAGTGGATAGCCAGTTATATCATGCAATATAACCGGCTATTCGCCGATATTCATCGCATCATCGTCTAAGTTTGGTGGCCATGGAAATCGGCTTAAGGGTGGTTAAATTTAAACCAGCCCAAAACACACCAGATATTCCAACGCTGGTCCTACCAGAAAATAGCCTGGCAGTGAATATTCGGGCTCAGCACCAACCACAGAGTCAGCCTGGCTAACTCCTGCAGTCTGAATATGGGCCCATTCTGTCCAATGTAGATTGCTGCTCACACTGCAGTGAAAGCTAATTACATAGTAACATAGTAGATGACGGCAGAAAAGACCTGCATGGTCCATCCAGTCTGCCCAACAAGATAAACTCATATGTGCTACTTTTTGTGTATACCTTACCTTGATTTGTATCTGTCATTGTCAGGGCACAGACCATAGAAGTCTGCCCAGCACTAGCCCCGCCTCCCAAACACCAGCCCCGCCTCCTACCACCGGCTCCGCCACCCAATCTAGGGCCAAATGCCTATCCAGTTCTGCCCTTCCTCAGTAACCACTAGCTCCTCCCTTTCCTAAGGGATCCCAACTGCCTATCCCACGCTTTTTTAAATTCCAACACAGTCCTCATCTCCACGACCTCCACTGGGAAGCCATTCCATGCATCCACCACCCTTTCCTTGAAATGGTATTTTCTTAGATTCTTCTTAAGCCTATTTCCTCTCAACTTCATCCTATGCCCTCTCATTCCAGAGTTTTCCTTCATTTGAAAAAGGCTCACCTCCCGTACATTGATGCCACTGAAGTATTAAAACATCTCTATCATATCCCCTCTCTCCCGCTTCTCTTCCAGCGTATATAGGTTGAGGTCCATGAGCCTGTCCCCATATGTTTTATGACATATGGTAGCCGTCCTCTGAACCAACTCCATCCTGTTTATATCCTTCTGTAGGTGTGGTCTCCAAAATTGCACGCAGTACTCCAAGTGGGGCCTCACCAGAGACTTATTCAAGGGCAGTATCACCTCTTTTTTCCTGTTGGTCATCCCTCTCCTTATGTACCCAAGCATCCTTCTGGCTTTGACTGTCACCTTTTCTACCTGCTTGGCCACCTTAAGGTCTTTGGACACAATCACCCCCAAGTCCCACTTTTCTTCTGTACACAGAAGCACATCGACCCTTATACTGTACTGTTCCCTTGGATTACTGTAACCCAAGTGCATGGCCTCCATTTCTTTGCATTAAATCTTGGTTGCCAATTTTCAGACCAGTCTTCAAGCTTCCCTAGATCCTTCCTCATGGCATTCACACTCTCCGGGGTGTCCACTCTATTACAGAGTTTGGTATCATCCACAAAGAGACAAACCTTACCAGACAGCCCTTCCGCAATATCACTCACAAAGATGTTAAAAAGGGCCAGCCCGAGGACCGATCCCTGTGGCACACCACTGATAACATCCCTTTCCTCAGAGCAAGTTCCATGTACCACTACCCTCTGTCTCCTCCCGTTTAACCAGTTTTTAACCCAGTCAGTCACTTTAAGTCCCATACCAAGGGCACTCAGTTTATTTATCAGTCACTTCTGCGGAACTGTGTCAAATGCTTTGCTAAAATCCAATTACACCAATCTAGTGCCCCTCCCATGTCTAACTGTTTGGTCACCCAGTCAAAGAAATCAATCAGATTTGTCTGACACGACCTGTTGCCTCAGGTCCAGCAGTCCATTTGATTCGAGAAACCTTGCGATCCTTTGCTTTAGAAGCGTTTCCATTAGTTTACTCACCACCGAGGTCAGACTGACAGGTCTGTAATTCTCAACCTCCTCCTTCCATTCTTATGCAGAAGGACTACATCCACTCTTCTCCAGTCCTCCGGGACCACTCCAGACTCTAAGGAGGCATTGAAGAGGTCAGATTGCGGAGCCGGCAGAACATCAAGTTCCTTGAGCACCCTCGGATGTATACCATCAGGCCTCATCAATTTGTCTACTTTTAGTTTAGCCAGCTCCACACGAACACAGTCTTCTGAGAATTGGTCCCGATCTACCACCTATCCATCCCCCTTACCATTTGTTTTCTGCGGTCCTTCCCCCAGTCTTTCATCCATGAACACAGAACAGAGATAACTGTTAAGCAGTTCAGCTTTATCCTTATCGGCTTCTACATATTTCTCCCTCTCAGCTCTGAGCCTCACAGTGCTATTTTGGCACTTCCTCCTGTCACTTATATGTCCGAAAAACATCTTGTCCACCAACTTTGCCATATCGGCTTAATTTTCTTCCATTTGTCTCTTCGCTTTCCTGACAGCTTTTCCAGTTTCTCTTAGCTTTTCCAAATATTTTTGCCTGTCTTCCTGTTTCTGAGTCCTCTTGTAAGTTATGAAGGCTAATTTTCTTTCCCTTACCTTTTCACTTACTGCTTTTGAGAACCAGAGCAGCCTTCTTTTCCTCTTACTCTTATGTAATTTTCTAACATAAAGGTTAGTTGCCTTTAAAACAGCTCCTTTCAGTTTTGCCCACTTCTGTTCTACTTCCTTCAGCTGTTCCCATTCCGCAAATTAGAAAAGAAAGACGGAAGTCCAAAAGACAGCCGGCGTGGTTGAAAAGTGAGGTGAAGGAAACTATTAGGGCTAAAAGAAACGCCTTCAGAAAATGGAAGAAGGAACCGTCTGAAAATAACAAGAAGCAGCAAAAGGAGTGTCAAAGCAAATGCAAGGCGCAGATAAAGAAGGCCAAGAGGGATTACGAAAAAAAGATAGCATTAGAGGCAAAAAAACATATCAAAAAGTTTTTTCGGTATATTAAAAGCAGGAAGCCGGCAAAAGAATCGGTTGGGCCACTAGATGACCGAGGGGTAAAAGGGGCGATCAAGGAAGATAAAGGCGTAGTGGAGAGATTGAATGAATTCTTTGCTTCGGTCTTCACCAAGGAAGATTTGGGTGGGATACCGGTGTCGGAAATGATATTTCAAGCGGACGAGTCGGAGAAACTTACTGACTTCACGGTAAACCTGGAGGACGTAATGGGGCAGTTCAGCAAACTGAAGAGTAGCAAATCTCCTGGACTGGATGGTATTCATCCTAGAATACTGATTGAACTGAAAAATGAGCTTGCGGAGCTACTGTTAGTGATATGTAATTTATCCTTAAAATCGAGCGTGGTACCGGAAGATTGGAGGGTGGCTAATGTAACGCTGATTTTTTTAAAAGGTTCCAGGGGAGATCCGGGAAATTATAGACCGGTGAGCCTGACGTCGGTGCCGGGGAAAATGGTAGAGACTATTATCAAAAACAAAATTACAGAGCACATCCGAGGACATGGATTACTGAGACCAAGTCAGCACGGCTTTTGTGTGGGGAAATCTTGCCTGACCAATTTACTTCAATTCTTTGAAGGAGTAAACAAACATGTGGACAAATGGGAGCCGGTTGATATTGTGTATCTGGATTTTCAAAAGGCGTTTGACAAGGTACCTCATGAAAGGCTACAGAGGAAATTGGAGGGTCATGGGATAGGAGGAAATGTCCTATTGTGGATTAAAAACTGGTTGAAGGATAGGAAACAGAGAGTGGGGTTAAATGGGCAGTATTCACAATGGAGAAGGGTAGTTAGTGGGGTTCCTCAGGGGTCTGTGCTAGGACCGCTGCTTTTTAATATATTTATAAATGATTTAGAGATGGGAGTAACTAGCGAGGTAATTAAACTTGCTGATGACACAAAGTTATTCAAAGTCGTTAACTCGCGGCAGGATTGTGAAAAATTACAAGAGGACCTTACGAGACTGGGAGACTGGGCGGCTAAATGGCAGATGACGTTTAATGTGCGCAAGTGCAAGGTGATGCATGTGGGAAAAAAGAACCCGAATTATAGCTACGTCATGCAAGGTTCCACGTTAGGAGTTATGGACCAAGAAAGGGATCTGGGTGTCATCGTCGATAATACACTGAAACCTTCTGCTCAGTGTGCTGCTGCAGCTAGGAAAGCGAATAGAATGTTGGGTATTATTAGGAAAGGTATGGAGAGCAGGTGTGAGGATGTTATAATGCCGTTGTATCGCTCCATGGTGCAACCGCACCTTGAGTATTGTGTTCAATTCTGGTCGCTGCATCTCAAGAAAGACATAGTGGAATTGGAAAAGGTGCAGAGTAGGGCGTCAAAGATGATACAGGGGATGGGACAACTTCCTTATCAGGATAGGCTAAAGAGGCTGTGGTTCTTCAGTTTGGAGAAAAGGAGGCTGAGGGGAGATATGATAGAGGTCTATAAGATAATCAGTGGACTGGAACAGGTCGATGTGAAGCGTCTGTTCACGCTTTCCAAAAATACTAGGACTAGGGGGCATGCAATGAAACTACAGTGTAGTAAATTTAAAACAGGAGAAAATTTTTCTTCACCCAACGCATAATTAAACTCTGGAATTTGTTGCCGGAGAACGTGGTGAAGGCGGTTAGCTTAGCAGAGTTTAAAAAGGGGTTAGATGGTTTCCTAAAGGACAAGTCCATGAACCACTACTAAATGGACTTGGGAAAAATCCACAATTCCAGGAATAACATGTATAGAATGTTTGTACGTTTGGGAAGCTCGCCAGGTGCCCTTGGCCTGGATTGGCCGCTGTCGTGGATAGGATGCTGGGCTTGATGGACCTTTGGTCTTTTCTCAGTGTGGCATTATTTATGTACTTAATCAACTGTTCCTTGAGAAATTCCCCTAACTTGGCAAAGTTAGTTCTCTTGAAATCTAGGACCTTCAATCTCGAATAAGCCCTCTCCCCCTTTGTCTTAATATTGAACCACACCATTCGGTGATCAGTAGATGCCAAATGATCTCCCACAGTAACATCAGAAACAATGTCCTCGTTTGTAAGCACGAAGTCTAGAATAGCTCCATCCCGCGTCAGTTCCGTCACCCACTGCTGAAACAATTCTTCCTGTAGAGAATGCAAGATCCTTTTGCTTCTAGAACATTCTGGGACATAGTGTCCAGTGTAGATTGCTGCTCACACTGCAGTGAAAGCTGATTCTGGAACACATTCCGGCTGATATTCAGTACTATTTAATTAGCCAGGAATGGCTCCTGCTTGGTTAAATAGCACTTAGTGCATAGCGGCTAACTGGCTAGCCACAAATATTCAGTGCATTGCTGAGTAGGTTTAGCAGCCAAATAGGACCACTTAAACAGCAGTCTTTCCTTTGGACATTATAAACTTTATTGGCCACTGCTGAATATTAACTTGGCTGGTTAAGTTTAAACCGGCTGGAAAAAAAACAGATATTCAATGCCAGTTACCGGAAATGTCCTGCATTGAAGATCCGGGCTCAGCACCAATCACGGGACTTAGCCAGGCTGCCTCCCACAGTCTGAATATTGACTGGATATGTGTCCAGTCTAGATTGCCTCTCCCACTGGGTTTCTGGAATACAATGAGGTCTATATTCCAAAACGTTTATCTGGTATCCTCGGAAGCTAACCAGATAAATGTTTGTTTTTGAAATTTCCTGGGCAATAAAGGGATAAGTTATGTCCTGATGTACCAATGCCCAGCAGAACGTTACCTATAAGAAGTGAGAAGTCAGAGGCATGGCAGAAGTAGATTTAAAGTTTCAGCTGCTATCTGGTTATTAAAGTTGTCTGGATAAGTTGGCAGCAGATAGAGTAGGACTAAGATATTCAGATATCTGCTATACGAAGAATAAAGTGCTGGCACTTTCAGGAACTGACCAAGGGTCTCATTACAGTAGTAACAGATAATATTCTGATAGGCAGGTTATAATGCAGCAATTCTGACAGGCACTTGTGCACATAGGAAAAATAAAGGTTACACAAATATAGTTGGAAAATGTGTGAAAAGGTCATTCTGTAAATAAGTCCATTTTGTGTGTGGAAATTCTTTTGAAAATTGGATTCACGGTGATGATCATAAAGTCCAGGTATTCAGCAGTAGCCACTATCCGCATATTGCCAATGAATAGCTGCATTTGTTTTTAAATGCAAGGCAGCTGGCATTTAACAAATGCTAATCAGCATGGATTCAATATTATCCCCCAGGTGTACAGAAAATATGTGCCCACTTCTCTGCAGACCGCAAACAGGTGTTCCCAGGGCATGCTTTGGGCAGAGGGGAGGTGGAGCTGCAGTAGGGTTCATGCTTCTGAATCTTGCCTGTGACTGCCCAATCGGGTTGGTGGAGCTGGAACTTAACTGGTTAGGCTGTTCACCAAGTACCGGTCTAAATATCGGACAGTGTCTGGTTAACTTGCACATGCCTGGACATTCAGACATGGCACAGCATTGAGTATCTACCCCGTAGAGTACACACAGTGGAGCATTTGCATAGGGCTGCTCTCACATTGGGAAGGAAGAGGGCTAATCTTTTTATAGGGCACATAGGTTGTTTTCATAAAACAAACCTAACATAGTCAACGTTTTGGACTTCTCACTTATGTGTCCCATCATAACATTACTCTGAAGGTTATATGAAATGTCATCGATGTACTGGTAGTATTTTAGGGGTTTGGTCTGGTATGTATTCAGAAATGTCTCTTCCAGCTCAGCCATAAAGAGGTTGGCATATTGGGATGCTGTCCTGGTGCCCATCGCACTGCCCAATATTTCTGAATACAAACCAGACCAAACCCCTAAAATACTACTGGTACATCGATGACATTTTTATGATTTGGACTGAGGGGGAAGAAACTCTGAAACAATTTTACAATTCCTTCAATACATACCATCCTACAATCAGATTCAAAATTGACTACTCCCCAGAAAAAGCCAATTTTTTGGACACCACAGTCTCAATCATCCATATACAAGAAACCCACAGACAAATGCAGCTACCTCCACAACTCCAGCTTCCACCCTTCACATACAAAAAGCCAAGCCACAAGATACCACCATATCTGCTGTGACCCAGGGGACAGAGAGACACCTTGAAACCCTGACTGCATCCTTCGAACAGAAAGACTACAACCCCCAAATAATCTCCAAGAATATTGTCTCCTCCCTCAAAACACCCAGGGAAAATCTGCTACAGTACAAAGAAGAAAAAGCCACAGACAGAATCCCCCTTATAGTGATATACAACCCAGAGCTGCAAAAATTAAGAAAAATCATAAAAGATCTGCAGCCTCTACTCCAGGAGGATAAATCCTTCAGAAAATGGAGAAGAGAACCGACTGAAAATAATAAGATAAAACATAAGGAATGTCAAGCCAAATGCAAAGCGGAGATAAGGAGGGCTAAAAAGGACTTAGAAAAAAAGTTTGCGTTAGAAGCGAAAATACATAGCAAAATTTTTTTTAGCTACATTAAAAGCAGCTAACAACTTTCCTATACTTCGCAGTCTTTAGTCCGCATGTTATGGTCCTTACTTTACTTCGATCTAGACACTCTGAGGAGTAAACTGTTAAGAATTGCTAAACACGCAGTCTGCTTGATGTGCAAATGCAGGTGAATTATCCATCATCAAGCCGGGACAACAAGGGCCGCATTACCTATATGTGAGAATATTAGCCTGCTTGTTGTAGGAGAAAAATAATTATACCATGCTTCCAAACAAATCTCCCTAGAGTTTGGAAATAGATATAAAAAAGGAGAAGGGAAAGCGGGGAGGCCTGAGGTAACCCCCCCCACCACCACCACCACACACACACACTTAAGTACCTGACCAAAAAACCCCCATATCACACGCAAAAATGTCTCTCATCAAAAAAGGAAGCAGTCCATTTTAAAACAGAACCATCAATCTTTGATATCTCTGCAGTATTAAGGCTGGTTCTACTAAATCAAAGGCTGCAGATAAATCCAAAACTATTGACTAGAAAATCTTTCTCCTCCCCATGCCCTCCCACAACTGGGGCGGACTGACCCTTTGGCCAACTGGGCAGTGCCTGAGGGCCCAGAGGCTCTGCCCGGATGCCCCCCCCCCCCCGCACACTACAGCCCTCCCCAGTCCTACCTTTAAAGGAGCGGCACTGGTGATCTAGTGGCCTCTGCAGGGGGGGGGGGGGGGGAACATGTTGTTTCCTGCCTGTTGTACTGCTGCTATTCCCCCTGCCCGGCACCACTGTACTTTAAAAATGGTGGCTGAGACTCCTTGTGGAAGTCCCACAAGACTGTCAAGACCCGTGAGACTACTGTGGAAAGTCTCGGCCGCCATTTTAAAAACAAGGCGGCACCGACAGGTGGGGAATAGCGGCAGTGCAGCGGACAGGAAAGAACATGCTCCTCCCCCTCCCTGCAGAGACCAGTAGACCACCAGGGCCCTTCAGGTAGGACCGGGGCAGCAGGGGCGTCTGCTGCAGTGGTAGGGGGCAGCAGCGCAGTAGTAGGGGGGGTGTCAGGCAGCGGCCGGGCAGGAGGCCCAGACCACCCTCAGTGCCCAGGGGGCCAGATCACTCTCAGTCTGCCTCTGCCCCACACCCTAAGCCCCTTCACACTCCCACCCCAATATACCCACCCATACCCAGTTCCCCCACAAACATGAATGAGTTTGCAAATGGAAGAAGGGGAAAATGCACCATTTGGTCATATATGTAAGCACTTTTCAATTTTTTTGAGCACTAATGCAAATTGGTCTTCCCAGTGTGCTTCTGTCCGTTCTCAGCAATGTTTTACCGTTTCCCATATAATGCTTGAATCATATATGCACAAGCATTTTATACACACACATACACACTCGAGATCACAAGTCCAGATAAAGAATTCAAATATATTATTTTAATAGACAAATATGAGCAAAGTTTATCTTTATACATGGAGTTAGGGATTTGGCACGCTTAAAAATATTTTTAACAAGAGAAGAGAAAAGGTACAAAACTTGAGCGTTCCATCAGACAGGAAGCCTTCTTGGGCCAATCTAATTTACAATAAACACTGCCCAGGTTCAAATTACAACAAAGTGAAAAATTATACACAGTCCTCTTATCCCCCCCCCCCAAACAGATATACAAACAATTCACACGCTTCTCACAGGTACTTGTATTACATTCCCTACAGCACCTCCTGCTGAGGATGCTGGGAATGAAGGAATTGTGACTTCCATCCATGTTGCGCACGTGTGCACCATTCCCTACAGTGCCTTCTATTGGTAGAAATTGAGACTTCACCCACACCCAGTGTACCTAAACCATTCAGCAACTCAGGAGCGGTGTGTCTTCCCTATATCCAGTGCTCCTGCACCATTTCCTACAGTGCCTTCTGCTGGGAGAGGCCTGGCCTGAAGGAACTGTAGATTCTCCCACACTCAAATATGAACTCCACACACACTCAGCACTCCTGCACCATTCACCAAAGTATCTCCAGTCAGACGGACTGGGACTGCAGGAACCATGAAGCTTGCCAGGTGCCCTTGGCCTGGATTGGCCGCTGTCGTGGACAGGATGCTGGGCTCGATGGACCCTTGGTCTTTTCCCAGTATGGCATTACTTATGTAATGAGCTCCACACACACTAAATGTTTCTGCACCAATCACTACAGCATATCATGTTGGGATAGGCTGAGACTGAAGAAACAGTGCTGCTTCACCATTCCCTACATCTCTTGCCAGAACAGGCTGGAACTGCAAGTACTTGAGTAGCCCAGCAGCCATCTGTGAGCTCCACGCACACCCAGCACTGCTACATCATTCCTACTACAGTTACTGAGAAAGTCTGAACTACAGGTGTGAATTCCCAAATAACCATGACCTACTAAAGCTGTAAACTTTATCTTTTCCATGTAGCATCTTCTGCAGGGCAGAGGGAAATTTGCGCCCTCCTCACCCCCATTTGGTAGTATCAGCATTACAGTGACCCCTCTATTAGTATCCGTCTTTACCTTTGGTGTCTTTTTATAGTTTTCTTTTTTTCTCTCCTGTCACTATTTTAGGATCTTTATAGTGTTGTAAATTGCTACAATATGCTTTTAGCATCTTTAGCAGTATATCATGTATTTAAATAAAGTAAACAAACCTTTCTCCATCTCCTCCTGTTCTGCATCCTTTCTCTATCCAGCATCATGTATCAGTCCTCTCCCTGCACAATATCTTACTCTTCCTTCTCCACATAATGTAGAAAAACTGGGGAGGGTTCAGTATGGTGACTGTACAGATGCACAGGTCACACACACACACCCCAAGAACCGCCCATGCTATGAGAAAAGCTCTGGGCCCAATGATCAAAACTCCTAACTCTCTCATGATCAAAGCTAACAGTATGCAAATGATATGTGCGTTATTAGCTTTCATCATGAGGGAGTAGACCAGGCAGATGGCGCCTGGCGCATGCATTCAAAAGTTGTGTGTTAAGCAGAAATTTTGAATGCATGCCCAGGACGCGGGCTATCACTGACAGCCCTGGGGGTCCAGTGCACCCCTGGAGCCCCCCCCCCCCCAATCGGTAAGGCCCCTGAGGTGTGGTGAAGCCCGGACCCCTGAACACAAATACAAAAACACCCTGGTGGTCCAGTGGGACACCTCTCCTCCTGCCCCACACTACCCCCCCCCCCCCCGCGACAGGGGGCTCGACCTGACCTGACCCCCCCCTCCCCCGAAAGCTTGCCCTGGTGTGCTAGTGGTGGTGGGGGGTTCCCCCAACCCAACCCCCGCATCAGTACCATCAAAGCTGGAAGAGGAGGGGCACCTTAAAATGGCAGCGCCCTGCCTGGTGCATCCTGGCACACATTGGGTGGGGTTTAACTTTCGTATGTATGGAAGATAAGCCCTTCAAAGTTGGAGAAGGAAGGATGGGACTAGCACTCCCTCTCCCTCAGCGGGCACCACCTCAAAATAGCAGCGCCCTGCCCTGCCTGGTGCATCCAGGAACGCAGTGGGTGGAGCTTAGCTTTGGTCGGGGCTTAACTGCCATATTATATGAAAGTTAAGCCCCGTCCAGTGCATTGCACCACCATTTTGAGGTGGTGCCTGCTGAGGGGAAGGGTACCCCCCCACCACTAGCTCACTAGGGCAAGCTTTCAAGGGAGGTCAGGTTAGGCCCCTGGCAGCGGTCGGGTGGGGTGGCTGTGTGGGGCTGGAGGACAGGACCATAAAGGTGTTCTTTGAATTTGTGTGCAGGCCTCCAGGAGTCCACTGGACCCCCGAGGCCTTACCAATTGAGGGGGGGGGGGGGGGGTCCGGAGGCCCACTGGACCCCAGAGCTCACAGTGACAGCCCAGGCTGCCTGGCCTGAGCAGGGGGGTGGAGGAAGAGAGGGAGCCTTAACCCTAACGCCAGCTCTGAGCTGGTGCAGGATTAAGGCGGTAGGAGCGTGTGAGCATCAGTTCACAGTTCTCTGATCATGATGGGGAATACCAATGAGCTCATTTAAATGAGCTCTGCGGTATTCCCTGGCACACTCGTTGTCTGTCGCGCTAAAGCCCTCTGATCATTCTGCGCAGGTAAATGCAGGCGCTAGTACGGCACTAGTGGCCTCTAGCATCCGCATTTACCTTTGATCATCTCCTTGTCTGTGATTTTTCACAGCTATAACTTCTGCACTATGATGTGCAATGCTACCCTGCAATTCTAGGTAGGTCTGTGTATCTTAATGGATTGAGACCTTCGGGGATTACTCCACACCCTTGTATCTGAAACTAAGAACGTCAGAATCCTCATTTGCCCTGGACACTGTTCCCAGCAGACTGCCTGAATGCTGAAAATGAATAGCCTTAATGGAGTGTGTCTTATCCCTGGACACTACCAGTGCATCTCAGAAGCAGCCACCAACTGTGTGCAGATAACCCACAGGACAACTGTCCTCTCAGAAGCAACATTCAAACTGCCCCAACTGGTACAAATACTATGGGCTCTTTTTGCTCATTGGGTTTACTCCAATAAAACCAAGTTACTTACCTGTAGCAGGTGTTCTCTGTGGACAGGATGCAAGTAACATAGTAAATGACAGTAGGTGGGTGATGTCATCCACCAGAGTCCACAAGGTTAAGCCTGTCCAGTTTAATAAAAACTTCTAGAAGCCACTGAAAGTTGCCTTCATGTATGCACCTGACTTTCCACCTTGCATTATCAAAGCAGGACAATTCAGTTCTTAAATAGCCGCATTTAGAAGATAACTCCAAGGTAAGATGAAAGAGTGTGTGAAGTGTATCCTACTGTCCACCTGCTAAAAGTTAAGTAACTTTACATTCTCTGAGAACAAGCAGAATAGCAATCATCACAATTGGAAAATACAAAAGGCAGTGCCAATGGCTAGACACATCACTCATACCTTTACTCACAGAAATATTTATACCATATGTCTTTACGCCTTAATATTGCCCTTCAAGCCCCCATTGTCTCCTTCCAATGTTCAATGTTTGTGTTCCATTGTTGCACTCCTTAAGGACACTTCGATTGTCTCGCATAATTCTGCACAATGTAATCCATAACCAATCTGTAACAAATTGTACTTCCATCATTCATTTCTTATTGTAAGCCACACTGAACCCGCAAAAAGGTGGGAAAATGTGGGATACAAATGCAATAAATAAATAAATAAATAAATAAATAGACACTAAAATGTTTTTTAGTGGTAACAACCGTTAGGGGGATGGTAGGCGAGCACAACCCAAGAGTCCAATCCTGGTCCAGTCCGGAGGGATGCTAAGGAAAAATGTTTTTTAGTGGTTACAACCTTTAGGGGGATAGAATTGGATTCTAAAACTAAAAGAAATTCCAGAAGACAGATTATTCAAATCTACTATTGCATCAGGAGATGTGAATGTATAGACTGATGTCCATGTTACAGCCGTGCAAATTAAGTGGGCTACTGATGCAGCCACAGGTCTGACATTGTGAGCCATGCCATGACCCTTTAAGGTCAAGCGTATTACTTGGTCATAAATGAAGAAGATTCAGTCTTCTATCCAAATGAAACCTGAAATCAGTCCCATGTTTATTAGGATCTAAAAAAGCTGAGTAGATAACTTCTCTGTTCCAAGCAGAAGACCAATGCTCATTTACAATCAAAAGTGTGTAAGCTTTGTTCACCACTATGGGAGTGTGGCCTAGGGAAAAATACTGGAAAAATGATTAATTGGTCAAGGTGGAAATCCAGCCCACCTTAAAACAGAACACTGGATGAGTGCACAGATCTATCCTTTCGTTAAAAATCTTGATGTAGGGTGGATCAATCACTGGGGTCTGTGGCTCACTGTCTCTGTGTGCTGAAGTGACCACCACCAAAAATAAGACCAGCCAGTCAGGTACTTCAGGTAATGGCAGTTCACTGGCTTGAAGGAAGAATTCATCATCTGGGTTACAATAACACTGAGGTTCAAAGGCAAAGCCAGTGGCTTGATTGAAGGCTTCAATATTAGCAACCCCTGCAACAAATGAAGGCTGTACAGTAATTCAGTGACTCAAAGAGATGAAGAAAATATATAAACATTTTTGTGTGGGACAGCAAAACAGATCAAAAGCTTTTCTGTCACACCGGATGGCAAACCTTGTCCACTTAAAACAATACAATCACCTTGCAGAGGTTCTCCCAGAAGCCAGAAGAATCTGTGATAAGAGTGTCAGGCAAATTCAGAGCAGCTAAGGGTTACCCTCTCAACATGTAGGCTGTGAGGAAGAGAAACCTGAAGTTGGGATGCAACATTATTGCCAAGCATGCATAATCAACCCTGATGGGTCTTTTTATGAATAATTCTTGAAGGAAAGAAAAATCAGACCTGTCTGGTCCAACAGGGGATAGTCATCTGATCTTGTTTTGAGTTTTAGGAGAGTCTTTATTACAAACAAAATACAAAAATACACATATAGAAAACCCTCCCTCAAATCCAGAAGGAAGACATCTGAAGGGGTAAATTCTGCCCATACTTTATTGTATGCCTGAGGCCTTCTTTAGTCTATCTTAGCCATACTGAACTACTGGCTCTCATAGATTCCTTTTTACACTGCACCTTGGACTGTGACATCATCCCCCATTCTCTATCACTGTAGATAACACTCTCATCCTCCCTGTCTCATTAGTTCATAACCTTGGGGTCATCTTTGACTCCTCTCTCTCTTTCTCTGCACATATCCAACAGACTACTAAAGCCTGTTGTTTCTTTCTCTTTAACATCACCAAAATTCGTCCTTTCCTTTCTCAGCACACTACCAGAACCCTTATCCACACTCTTATCACCTCTTGCTTAGTTAGACTACTGCAACTTGCTTCTCACTGGTCTTCCACTAAGTCATCTCTATCGCCTTCAATCTGTTCAAAACTCTGCTGCATGACTTATATTCCGCCAGTATTGTCATGCTCATATTAGCCCTCTCCTCAAGTCACTTCATTGGCTCCCTATCCATTCCAAATACAGTTCAAACTCCTCTTATTGACTTACAAGTACATTCACTCTGCAGAAGCTCAGTACCTCTCCACTTATCTCTATCTACACTCCTCTCCGGGAACTCCGTTTACTGGGTAAATCTCTCTTATCTGCACCCTTCTCCTCCACTCCAAACTCCAGACTCCGCTCCTTTTATCTTGCTACACCATATACCTGGAATAGACTTCCTGAGTCAGTACGTCAAGCTCCAGTTCTGGCCGTCTTCAAATCTAGGCTAAAAGCCCAGCTGTTTGAGGCTATTTTTAACTCCTAACTCCTATTCATTTGATTGTAAGCTCTTTCGAGCTGGGACTGTCTCTTACATGTTCCGTGTACAGTGCTATGTACGTCTAGTAGCACTATAGAAATGAAAAGTAGTAGTAGTAGTTGTTGTTGTTTGAAAGGACTATTTGCAGTCTATATCCTCCTGTAAGAAGTTTGGGGAACAGAGGTTCACATGGAAACAGAGCTGAGGAAATTTTGGTTGGCTACCATGTGTGTGAACCAGGCTGTAGCAGTTAGACAACAAGTATCATCCTGGTCTGCTCAGTGTCCTCATTATCCAACATTCTATACCAACTGTAATCTTTTTAGCCTTGTCAAAGCTAAATCATGATATAATTACAATAATCAATTCTTGTTAATATCAATGACTGAGACAGAAGTTCCTACTGTAGATAAGGGCACAGTTGAAGAATCAATTGCACCTTCAATGAGACCTAATATTGATGCTTCTGGACTTCTGCTTGACCCACAACATGGTAGCTTTCGGTGTTGATGAAGAAGATAGTAGTAAATGATGGCAGATAAAGACCTGCACAGTCCATCCAATCTACCCAACAAGGCGGCCAGAGCCACACCTGCCACTCCATCATGATTAAACCAACAATTCAACTAAATTGCTATTTTCAACTGAAAGATTTCTTCCCCTTCCCCACTGATATGATATAAATGTAATATAAGATACACATACCTAATCCTGATCTGTCTCTGCTAGCTTCAAAACACAGACCGTAGAAGTCAGCCCAGCACTGGCCTTACTGTCTAACTACTGGATCTTTCCTCAGTTTCAGGTGTTGTTGTTGTTGTTGTTTGAAAGGACTATTTGCAGTCTATAGCCTCCTGTGAGAAGTTTGGGGTTCACAGGGATGCAGGCTTTTTTATGAGGACATTACCAAAAAAATACTGCTGCTGTGAAATGAATGATTCGACTGAAACAGTCCCAGCCGGATCACCAAGGTCCCAAAGCTATGTGTTAGGAGGAGAGGAGAGCAGGTACATTGTGAAGACTGAGAGGGTTCCAGGCAAAAGTCAGACGCAAGCACAAAGTCACCTCTCAAAGGCTTCTAGTAGTTCTTAGTAAGCTTGAGAGGCTTATCCATGCAGAATCCATTGGAAGACAGCAGCCAATACCTATGACTTGCTATCCAGCCCATCCTCAGGGAATCAAAACAAAACTAAGCAGGTAATTTCTTTTACTACCCCTTTAAAAGTTACCTACAGAGATTTGGACCTGCTTTCTTTGCAGGTAAATTTTCTGCCTTAGGAACACATGTAAGTTTGATTATACAAAAAATACAAACACTGTTGCATAGCCCACTCTCTCTTGACCCCCAAGAATGCCTCCCAGCAGTATAAGCAAATTCCCACATTCAGGATAAGTAATAATCAGTCTCACTTGTGTTTTATCCATAGAAATGGGTGGAGGAGTGGAGGAGTAGCCTAGTGGTTACTGCAGTGGACTTTGATTCTGGGAAACTGGGTTTGATTCCCACTGCAGCTCCTTTAACCCTCCATTGCCCCTGGTACAAAATAAGTACCTGAATATATGTAAACCGCTTTGAATGTAGTTGCAAAAAACACAGAAAGGCAGTATATCAAGTCCCATTTCCCTTAATTAGTACCCGCCCTGTGCTAAACACAGGAATATTTGCATCTACCAAGAAAAGACTGTTTAAAAATACCTCCTTGATTAGTGGCAAATAAGCCATCCTCTGCAGAGCAGCCCTATGGACTTAGCTGCTGGATGATCCCCAAGGTGCTGAGCTTCCAGCGCCACCATCCTCTGGGATCCCAGTCAAAGGCAAAAAAAAAAAGCTCCTGCTGAGCTGGTTCATTCTTTCACTGTTACAAACTAGAAAATAAGCAGTTAAAAGCTAGAGAGTGCTTCCCCTTCCCCCACAACACCATGTCCAGTCCTACACTATACTTCCCTCATGCACCCCACTGGGATGCCAGATGCACCCCTGAGTAAGCTTCAACCTCCCCCCTGAATGACAAGTTCAGCCCTGGAATATACACCCCCTCATGACACCACTTCATCCAACTCTGCTGCGTCCAGCGCAAAAGCAGACCACCCACTCTCGGGTACCCCAACTATCAATGCAGCATGTCTCCCTCTCCCCTGGGTATCATGATCATTGCTAGTCCAAGCCACCTCTCACCTCCACCTCCAATATCACTTTCAGTGCCAGCGTATGCCATCCCACTTGGGTATCAGCCCCCATGGGAAACATGTTACCTCTCCTCTGGTACCACGATCAGCACAAGAACACATCATCACCTAGGTACTGTGACCATTGCCAGAGTATATGAGTCCCAGAGTCATCACCAAAGTATGCCAATCTTCCTGGCAAGGTATGTTCTCAGTGTCAGACTACTCCTCCATGACTTCAGGCAGACAGCGCACAGCCCTGGGCAGAAGATTTTCAGCGTAGCGTTCTGAGATTCTTTAGCTTTATTCAAGCTAAGCTATACCCTGACAGCTTGTCCAGAGCCTGCAGTAAGTGGAACTGTGGAGCCGCAGTCATAATCCAGATCCACCACTGTATGGGAGCTCAGAGATGGTCCTGTCTGACGATCCCGAAAACTCTGGATGTAGCTCTGAATAATACAAGAAGTGACACACAAACATGGAGGTCATCAAGCTCAGAATAACCCTGTGCCTTTCTAGATCCCTTCTCAATCCCTATTGATTATTCTATTCCTGTCCCTCCCCATGAGTTCTCTCAGACCCCTGCCTTTCTTTCTCCCCCTTGTCAGCTATCTGCTTCCCTGTCCTTTCCCTCCTTCTCTTCCCCATAGGTGATCTCTGTATCCTATTTGCAGGAGCCAACAATGGTGTTGCCCACAGAGAAAAATGCTAAAATAAGAGTATACATTGGGTCTCTGGGAAGGGGCTCAAGGAGACAGGGCAGGACCAGCACCTCTCTTAACCAAACAGACACCTTAAAAGGTCAGAATTAGATTGACAGGCATGCTTAACTCTTCTATTGAAGGGAAAACTGTCTTCAAGATAACAAACTGCTAAAAGGAGCAAAAGGAGAAGGCATCTAGGAGCAGTGACTCTGGGAAAGGTGGAGGATCATGGGAAACTGAATAAGCTTCATCACCTGGTCAAGAGATGCCCAGAGTAAACCAAGAAGCAGAGTTGACCATATAAGGGGGCAGGGCCAGCAGCGGGGAGCAGGTCTTACTCTACTGATATGGTTGGCCGGTTCCTCCTCCAATGATACAGCAGCACCATGGTGGACTTGTAGAAGTTCTAGAGAGATTTTGCTAGTACAGCAGCTACATAGAGTGCCAGCACCTCACTTTCTAAGGTGCACTGGTGCACCCAAGGCCTGTCCTCTACTCAGTGGTGTGCTGGAGCAGGCTCTCACAGGCTCTCGAGAGCCGTTTGTTAAGTTTTTAAGAATTTTGGGAGCCAGTTCTCCATGGCTACTTTAACAAATGGATCCCAAAATGTGGGCTTGGGCCCCTCCTGAATTCTCTTTTACTTTGCTGGTGAGAGAGAGCCCCCTGTTAACAATTTACCAACACACCCCTGCCTCTACTCCTTCTGGTGGTTCTGCAGTGAGTACCAGATGGCCATCAATCATGTCACTGATAACAAATTTTAGGACTGTAAACATGGAGTGAGTCCCGTACCAAAAGGTTGTGGCCAAGACTGTCCCAATGGCAGGGGTATCCTGAGGTAAGGGTGCCAAGTCCCTACTGACTGAATCTCACATCATAAACATAACCATAGACTTTTATGTCACAGACCTTTTTTTCTGGGGCAATATGCAAAGTAACTGCACTGCTTACTCCTGGGGCAATTCCATGCAGCACAAGCTTTGGGATATGCCATGGGAGTGTGGAAAGCATGCTTTGCGATGTGACATGGGGGTGGGAAGGAAAGACAGAAGTTGAGGTGGGAGTATGAGAAGAGGGGAGGATGATGGAGCGGTAAAGTATGTGCCTGCTGGGGTGGAGAGATGGAGGTATGTGTGTGGGAGGAGGAAGAAAGAAAGAGAGGTGAGATATGTGCAAGAAAAGAGAAACCCTGGAGACAGATAATTAGGGGTCTTGCTTGGAGCCAGATGGATAGAGAACTGAATGGGATAGGATAGGTTGGGGATATGGAACAAGGTAGAGTGCTGGGGAGGTTGGAACATGAGGAAGGAAAAAGCGGGAGAAGATTTCATGCCTAAGGAGGAGTCAGGCCTTATGATGGGGAAATTCTGTACAAAAGTTACAAAGATACTATGCAGAATTTTTAAGTAGTGTTTGCAGAAATTGCAAAAAATTATTTTCTGGAAAATTCCCCCAGGAATAACTGCTCTAAGGTAAAATTATGTATAATCATACCTGATAATTTTCTTTCCATTAATCATAGCTGATCAATCCATAGACTGGTGGGTTGTGTCCATCTACCAGCAGGTGGAGATAGAGAGCAAACTTTTGCCTCCCTATATGTGGTCATGTGCTGCCGGAAACTCCTCAGTATGTCGATATCAAAGCTCCATCCGCAGGACTCAGCACTTAGAGAATTACACCCACAAAGGGACACTCTGCCCAGCTCACCACCGCCGAAACGGGGGAGGGGAATTAACCCAGCTCATCCCCACACAAGTGGGGGAGGGGAATCCATCCAGCTCATCCCCGCGGAGCGGGGGAGGGACACCACACCCGCCGATGCGGGGGGATCTGGCTTATCCTGCAACCGCAACCGCGGGAGGAGCTGACTGACCCTAACACCGCCGAAGCGGGAGGGGTACAAAGCTGCCCTACAGCCGCACGAAGCGGGAGGGAGTGCCAGCAGAATTTTAAGTCTCAATCCAGCCCCGTAAAACGGAGGGGAGAGGAATGCAGCAGCTCACTGTAACACAAACTCGTCTGAACTCTTGAAGAATCCAAGTGAAAAAACTTGAACACGAAGTCTTTCTGAAGTAACTGAAGACTAAAATTGAACCTGAAATGCAACCAGAATAAAAACAGTACAGATATCTGGGAGGGGCTATGGATTGATCAGCTATGATTAATGGAAAGAAAATTATCAGGTATGATTATACATAATTTTACCTTCCATATCATCAAGCTGATCAATCCATAGACTGGTGGGATGTACCGAAGCAGTACTCACCCAGGGCGGGACATTGAAATCCCTGACCTCAACACTGAAGCTCCAAACCGGGCCTCCGCCCGTGCAGCCACAGTCAAACGGTAATGCTTGGAGAATGTATGAGCCGAAGCCCAAGTTGCCGCCTTGCATATCTCTTCCAAGGAGACGGATCCGGCCTCTGCCATCGAGGCCGCCTGAGCTCTCGTGGAGTGAGCCTTCAGCTGGATAGGCGGCACCTTCCCCGCGGCCACATAAGCCGCTGCAATGGCTTCCTTGACCCATCTTGCCACTGTAGGCTTAGCAGCCTGCAGACCCTTACGAGGACCTGCAAACAGGACAAACAGATGATCCGATTTCCGGAAATCATTGGTCACTTCCAAGTATCTGATGATGACTCGTCTCACATCCAGATATTTAAGAGCAGAGTACTCCTCTGGGTAGTCCTCCCTACGAAAGGAAGGGAGACAGAGCTGCTGATTCACATGGAAGCGAGAAACAATCTTGGGCAGGAAGGAAGGCACTGTGCGAATAGTCACTCCTGCCTCAGTGAACTGCAGAAAAGGCTCTCGACATGAGAGCGCCTGGAGCTCGGAAACTCTTCTGGCTGAAGTGATAGCCACCAAAAAGACTGCTTTCAACGTCAGGTCTTTCAGAGATGCCCTCGACAAGGGTTCAAAAGGCGGCTTCTGCAATGCTCTTAGTACCAGGTTGAGATTCCACGCAGGCACCACTGAGTGCAGAGGAGGGCGCAGGTGATTAACTCCCTTGAGAAAGCGCACCACATCTGGCTGCGAAGCCAGGGAAGCACCCTTCAGGCGGCCCCTGAAGCAAGCCAGAGCCGCTACCTGGACTTTAAGGGAACTGAGCGACAGGCCTTTCTCCAGACCTTCTTGCAGGAATGCCAACACTGAAGCAATTGGAGCAGTGAAGGGAGAAAGTGAGCCTGCTTCACACCACGCTGCAAAGATACGCCAAACCCTGGCGTAAGCAGTAGAAGTAGAGCGCTTCCTCGCTCTCAGCATAGTGGCGATGACCTTGTCTGAGAAGCCCTTCTTCCTCAGACGCTGCCGCTCAATAGCCAGGCCGTAAGACCAAAGGGGGAGGGATCCTCCATCACCACGGGACCCTGATGTAACAGGCCCTGCTCCACTGGCAGCCGCAGAGGATCGTCGACTGAGAGCCTGATCAAGTCCGCATACCAGGGACGCCTGGGCCAATCCGGACCCACCAGGATTACCCTGCCGGGATGCTTTGCCACCCGGTCTAGCACCCTGCCCAACATGGGCCAGGGCGGGAACACATAGAGAAGCTCTTGTGTCGGCCACTGTTGGAGAAGAGCATCTACTCCCAGGGATCGAGGGTCCCGTCCTCTGCTGAAAAAGCGCGGCACTTGGCAATTGGCCGATGACGCCATCAGATCTAGGCTCGGCTGGCCCCAGCGCTTCGTGATGTCCAAGAACGCCTGAGCAGATAGCTGCCACTCTCCGGGCTCCAAGGTATGGCGACTGAGAAAGTCCGCCTTGACATTCATGACTCCGGCAATGTGGGCCGCTGAAAGCTGCTCCAGGTTCGCTTCCGCCCACTGGCAAAGATTCATAGCCTCCTTGGCTAGAGGGGCGCTCTTGGTACCTCCCTGGCGGTTGACATAGGCCACAGCCGTGGCATTGTCCGACAGTACCCGTACAGGCTTCAACACCAGTACCGGGATGAACTCCAAAAGCGCCAACCGAATGGCTCTGAGTTCCAGGAGGTTGATAGACCACTTTGCCTCTGCAGGAGACCAGAGCCCCTGCGCTGTCCTTCCCAAGCAGTGGGCTCCCCAGCCCGACAACGAGGCGTGCGTCGTGACGACAATCCACTCTGGGGTCACCAGAGGCATTCCCGCAGAAAACTTGTCTGTCTGCATCCACCAGCTCAGCGCCTTGCGCACTGCTGGGTCCAAGGGAAGGCGCACAGCATAATCCTCCGACATCGGAGTCCAGCGCTGCAGCAAAGAGTGTTGAAGTGGTCTCATATGAGCCCTGGCCCAGGGCACAACTTCCATCGTGGCCGTCATAGAGCCCAACAGCTGCACATAGTCCCAAGCCCGAAGGGGAGAGGCTACTAGGAACTGGTCCACCTGAGCCTGAAGTTTGACAATCCGATTGTCTGGCAGGAACACTCTGCCCACTTGGGTGTCGAATCGAACTCCCAGGTACTCCAGGGACTGAGTCGGGCGCAGCTGGCTCTTCTCCCAGTTGATGATCCATCCCAGGGAGCTCAAAAGAGCAACTACCCGGTCCACAGCTTTGCCGCACTCTGCATAAGAGGGGGCTCGGATCAACCAGTCGTCCAGATAAGGATGGACTTGTACCCCTTCCTTTCGTAGGAAGGCCGCGATGACCACCATTACTTTGGAAAAGGTCAGCGGAGCAGTAGCCAACCCGAAAGGGAGGGCTCTGAACTGGAAGTGTCGTCCCAGGACTGCAAAACGCAGAAAGCGTTGATGAGGAGGCCAGATGGGAATATGCAGGTACGCTTCCTTGATGTCCAAGGATGCCAGGAACTCTCCTGCCTTCACTGCCGCTATAACAGAGCGGAGAGTCTCCATGCGAAAGTGCCGCACTTTCAAGGCCCGATTGACCCCTTTGAGATCGAGGATAGGCCGGACAGAACCTCCTTTCTTTGGTACCACAAAGTAAATGGAGTAACGTCCCTTGCCAAGCTGACTTTCTGGCACCGGAACGACCGCGCCCAGGCGGATCAGATTGTCCAAGGTCTGCTGCACTGCCACAGCTTTGACCGGAGACTTGCAGGGAGAGAGTACAAACCCGTCTTTAAGGGTCGGCAGAACTCTAGTTTGTAGCCGTCTCTGATGACTTCCAGCACCCACGCGTCTGAAGTTATTGTGGTCCACTCGCCCAGAAACGAGGACAGCCGTCCTCCAATCTGCACTGGGGCGTGGACCAAGACCCCGTCATTGGGTACGAGACCCTGGGGGAGGACCGGAGGGAGCACCTCCGGGACGGCGGTCTCTGCGAAAGGAATGCTGCTTGGGGGAGAAATTCCTCTTGAAGGAAGAGGGGGCAGAGGAACCCGACTTGCCCGGGCGGTACCGACGGGCTTCCTGCAACCGTTCTCTGGAGGTACCGGGACGAGTACTAGCCCGAGCCCTGACCTCTGGTAATTTCTTGCCCTTAGACGTGCCGAGATCGGTCACGATTTTGTCCAGCTCGACCCCAAAGAGCAGCTTGCCTTTAAAAGGCAACCTAGCCAGGCGGGATTTAGAGGCGTGGTCAGCAGACAAATGTTTCAGCCAAAGCCACCGCCGCGCAGAGATTGTCTGAGCCATGCCTTTCGCTGAGGCCCTCAAGACATCATACAGCAAGTCTGCCAAATAGGCTAAGCCCGATTCCAGGGCCGGCCAATCAGCCCTCAAGGAATGATCCGAGGGGGAAGCCCGCTGCACCATAGTCAGGCACGCCCTGGCCACATAGGAGCCGCAAACTGAGGCCTGCAAACTTAAAGCAGCCGCCTCAAAGGACGACCTTAAGGCCGCCTCCAATCTTCTGTCTTGGGCGTCCTTTAGGGCCGTGCCACCTTCCACCGGCAACGCCGTTTTCTTAGTCACCGCAGTGATTAAAGAATCCACGGTAGGCCACAGATAGGCCTCACGTTCACTCACAGCCAAAGGATAGAGGCGGGACATAGCCCTAGCCACTTTAAGGCTCGCTTCTGGGACATCCCATTGAGCCGAAATTAAGGTGTGCATGGCATCATGCACGTGGAAGGTTCTAGGTGGGCGCTTCGTCCCCAGCATAATGGCAGAGTCAACAGGGGCTGAGGGAGAGACGTCCTCCGGAGAGGAAATCTTCAAAGTGTCCATGGCCTGTAACAACAGGTTGGGCAAATCCTCTGGGCTAAAAAGCCGCGCTGCAGAGGGGTCATCCGCTCCATCCGAGCGGGGATCCGTCTCCTCCAAGGAATCCGCAAAGGACCGTTGGGAGACCTCAGACACGCTGCCCTCATCTACATCGGAGGAGACAAATTCCTCCAAGGCCTGGGAATCAACCCGAGGGCGTTTACCTCTGGGAACCTCAACCTCTTTACCAGACGAGGGAGCAAGGGCAGCGTTGTGCATGAGGAAGGCCTGATGCAGCAGCAAAACAAACTCGGGGGAGAAACCCCCCAGACTGTGCACTTCCGCAGCCTGGGCAACAGCCCTAGACGCACCCTCAACCGGCGCTCGCAATAGCGGGGGAGAGACATGCTGCGCATCCAAAATGGCGTCCGGCGCGAAACTCCGCGAAGGAGCCGTGCGTGAAGAACGGCTCTTAACTTTAGCCGCTTCTGTGCCGTCGCCCAAATTAAGGGCGTTCATGGCATTAATGTCTCCAACCTCAAGGGCGGCCCAAGAAGAAGCCGTCCGAGCCGCGTGGCCGGCCAAGATGGCGGAGGCGAGGAGCGGGGGATGGACGTTTATGGCGGGAAAAACCGCCACGCCGGAGGAAGGACCAGGACATTCATCGGTCACGAAACTGTCACCCAACAAGGGCGAATCAGGCTTTAAGACCCCCGCATCCCCTCTAGAAGCGCTCAAGCGACCCGGGGAGCGACCCTTTGCGCCCTCGCCCTCCGACGCCATATGCCACGAGGAGAAGAATCGGGGAACCCCCTGCCCGCTATAAAAAGGTAAAAATTACCTGCTGTTCGCTCCGAGTTGTAACGACCTGGTGTCCCAGTGAGTAGCTGCAATAGACGCTTAAATAAACGTCGAAATAAACGCCTTTAAGGACGTTCAAAAATTTTTTTTTTTTTTTTTAACGGAGCCAGCGAGAGGGGGGAGAAAAGGAGGGACCTGGCACCACCAGGTTTGCACTTGCTCAAAAGAGCCCTCAACCCCAGGCACTCAACAAAACCTAAAAATTAGGCTTGGAGGCCTAGCCAGAGCTGCTGCTGTGTGTGACCACCACCTGCTGAGATAGAGAACATACTGAGGAGTTTCCGGCAGCACATGACCACATATAGGGAGGCAAAAGTTTGCTCTCTATCTTCACCTGCTGGTAGATGGACACAACCCACCAGTCTATGGATTGATCAGCTTGATGATATGGAAAGTGTATTTGTACTAATTTGAAAATGGGAAGTACAAGACTATGTACAGTTACAAGAATAAGTATCCACTTACGCCTGCATCTGCAATCTGTATGCAATAATGCACTTAGAGCTGAAGATGTAATATATGTACAGTATTCTGCACACCTCCTTTCAGCCAGATAAAGGATGGGTAATTTTCAGACAGCACTTTTAGATCTCATATTTTCTTTAAATAAAAATTGAATCAGTTCAATTTAAAGTCACTTGAATGTGAAGAATCTCTATGCCTTACTCATAGAAGAACCTGTTATATCTTAAGAACATAAGACATACTGGGTCAGACCAATGGTCCATCTAGCCCAGCATCCTGTTTCCAACAGTGGACAATCTAGGCTACGAGTACCTGGCAGAAAATCCAAATAGTAGCAACATTCCATGTTACCAATCCCAGGGCAAGAAGTGGCTTCCCCGTGTTCATCTCAATAACTGACAATGGACTTTACCTCCAGGAACTTGTCCAAACCTTTTTTAAACCCAGATATGCTAACCGCTGTTACCACATCCTCTTGACAAAGAGTTCCAGAGCTTAACTATTTGTTGAGTGAAAAAATATTTCCTCATATTTGTTTTAAAAGTATTTCCATCTAACGTCATTGAGTGTCCCCTAGTCTTTCTACTTTTTGAAAGAGTAAAAAATTGATTCAATTCTGTACTCAGACAGCTACTGGTAACTGCCTTCTACTGGATTATGCACTGCCAGTATCTAAGTATGGCCCAGTGTTGAATATCTGGCTATAAATTTAACCACCATGGTTTGACCACAATGTTTAAATATTGGGAGATACTTAAATTCGTTAGTGACAAAGGGAAGTGCAAAACTAGCCTTGACAGACTCAAGGGTGAAAGGAAGGAATATACAGAGGCTGGTAAGGATAAAGTGGGAATTGTTCTGCCCCATTTACATGGAATCAAAATACAGTCAATCCCAAAGAGAAAAATATGTTAAAAAGATGCCTACAGTTTTCCCCCAACCTAGGAATTTGCCTGCATAAGGAAAGAGCAATAATTATTAGGGTGTCTCTCCCATTCACTAATATACTTAAGCCAGAAAGATCAATACGCATAGGAAAAGAAGAAAAGGGCAGAGCACAGCCACAGGAAGGGAGATACGAAGGGAGTGAAATCACTCAAAAAGGAAAAATACTCCTATACAAATAATGTTCTCTTCCTTTTCTGAAATGGTCAAACAAAAATGCAATGAAATCTTGATCCTGGTCATTATCCTGTGCAAGGAATAATTGGTGGGACATAGTATGCAGCGTCAGACAGGACTTCCTCCATTGGGAAGGGAATAGGGAAGAAGAGATATGTAGCACTCAATGTGATGGCTGTGAGAGGAGGAATGCACCACTGGATGGGATGGCCTCCAAAGGTGCAGGGGATGCATGAGAGATTCTGGGTGTCCTGTTAGATGAGAATTTAAGTATGGAAAATCATGTTAATTCCTTAGTACGTAGCTCTTTCCATACGATGAGAAAGTTGAAGAGTATAAGAAATATCTGCCAGAGGATTTGCTTGGATTGGTGGTACAGTCACTCATTCTGAGTAAATTGTATTATTGTAACATTGTCTATCTAGGCTTATCGAAGCCGATCCTTAGAAAAATCCAAACTATTCAAAACGATGGCTGTGCGTTTGATTTTCTCTTTGACAAAATACAATCATTTTACTCTTTCTTTTGTTAAGTTGCATTGGCTTCCAGTTAAAGCTAGGGTACTTTTTTAAATTAGGGTGCTGATTGTATAAGATTCATTTTAGCCCTCAACATAGTCTTCCTTTAGTATGCTATGCTGAATCAGTTTTAAAATATAATATTCACAAACAATCATTTTCTCCTTCCATAGCCCTCAAGGAATTATCTCAAAGAAAATATTTAATAGACTGTTTTCTTATCAAGCTGCTTCTCCATGTCCAGTTTTTTCATCTGTAAGCTGTATGCCTAGTTATGACACTTTTAAGAAGACATTGCTATCCTATAAACATAATAATTACTACTCAAGCATTCTATCTATGTTAACACCAAATTCCTTTTTCAATATTTAGACTTCAGATTTCCGGTGCGTTTATTATCTGACATAAACTACACCTCTCCGTTGTATGTTTATATTAACAACGGGAATCCTCATTAGTCTTAGTTATTAGAATTTTTTAAAAATTTTTTCCTTTTTCATATCATATTAGCTAAGCACTTATCTTTTGGCTTTTCTTTGTTGGCTCTACAGGGCGCTTCTGTTTCGTAATTTCTTCGTCTGGAGCAATATTTTTATAGTGCCAATTCTTGTGCCAGTTATGTCTTATCGCTGCTGAACTTTTCAGTCTTTTTTTCTCATAAGTATGCCTCACAATGGCGCCGGTCACATAAAAACATAAAAATAAGGAGGTAATTATAGTTAAATGTATACTGCCATATGATTATTTACTGTTACATCCTAGATTTGAGTGAGCCACACTCCCCTTACACAACCTGTTCCCAGATGCACTACATCCTAGATTTGTTTCATTAATCTAGTGTCTTGGTTGTAACCCGCTATGAACTTTTTTTTTTGGTATGAGCGGGCTATAAATGAACTAACTATAACTATAACCATATGACATGACGGCCTTGAAGGGAAAGAAAGATATCGGAAATAGTATGCAACATCAGATGTGATACCCTCTGCAGGGCAAGGAATACATGGAAGGAGATCGGTACCCTAGAACAGGTCAACTTGTGTAGTACAAGGAATAGGTGAGAAGACATATGTGGTGCTGGATGGGATGGACTGAGTAATGTTAGGAAACAGTTGGAAGAAGGTATGTGACACTGAAGGGGAATGGGTTGTGTAATGCTATGCTTCCAACACGCCCCCGGGAACTTTGGTCGTCCCCGCGACAGAAAGCAGTTGAGGGCGCCCAAAATCGGCTTTCCATTATGCCGATTTGGGCGACCCTGGGAGAAGGACGCCCATCTCCCGATTTGTGTCGAAAGATGGGCGCCCTTCTCTTTCGAAAATGAGCCCAATAGTCTGTTATTGAGGTGGACAGGGAGGAAGCAACTGCTTGCCCTGGGATTGGTAGCATGGAATGTTGCTACTCTTTGGGTTTCTGTCAGGTACTTGTGACCTGGATTGTCCACTGTTGGAAGCAGGATACTGGGCTAGATGGACCACTGGTCTGACCCAGTATGGCTATTCTTATGTCCTTATGAATCATGGCTAAATTAAACTCCTCAATCTTGAACAAAAGGGGCAGCATTTAAACTGAGGTCAGGGCTGCAACCTAACAAGCCCAGCCATTCACGAAAAGAAAGGAAACCTAAAAGTGCCACAGACACTTAAAAATAAAAGGAAAGAGGAAAAAAATATATTAAACTGAAGAAAAATGAACAAAAAACAGGCAAAAAAATCCATACAAGAAAGGAGCCATGAAAAAGAAGTACACACACTAAAGGAGAACACAAAATGCGTCCTCCCAGCTCCAAAGAAAAATGAAGACTGAGGTACCTGCACTCGTGCATTGGGTAGGAAGGCACTAGCGGATGTGCAGTGGAATGCTGCTAGAAGCTTCTACATTACTCGCTAGTCAGCATCTGTGCAGGGCTCCGCTGGATGACGTTACCCAGCTGTGAGAATATGAAGGCCTGCTTGTCCTCGGAGAATCAATGGACACTTTTTACCCGTGGCCTTTTCACCAGTTTAAAAAGGGAAAATATCTGCATGATATTTGCACCTTTATTCTGCATGGATAGATTTTCTATAGAAAATAACATGTATAGACATGAAAATACAATTTGTGTGCTATTTGCTGATCCCCATCAGGAACATCTTTCCTAAATGCAGCTAAAATGTATTTCAAACAGCCCATTGTACCTCTCTTACCCTAGCACTGGAACCCTCTGTCTGTTCACATTACTGGGTTCTTACTGACTGGGGGGGAGGGGTGTCACATTCCAGGTGTCTCATAATAATTGAATAAAATGAGCAAGGGATTAAGGATTAGGCCTATAGTGAAGACTCCATTACCAAGCTGATGGTGATCACTGGGGTTGTATTACACAGGGGCATTACCCATGGCAGCAGGTAGCATTTGTTTGAAACGCTGACCACTGCTATCAATATTTTGCCCATATATTCAATGCTGAACCTTGGCTGGGTACCTAGCATTTAATATCTAACTGCATAAGTGCCAATATTCAGCCTTAACCGATTAAGTTAAAATGGACAAAGATAGGACTGTCCTATTTGGCTGGTTAACTTAACCGGTTAAGGATGAATATGGAAACTTATCCAGTTAAGTGTCGACTCTCCCCTGACACTGCCCCAGACCCCACACAGTAGCTGGTTTAAGCCTTAGCGGTTAGAGGGGATATTGAGCAGTGTATCTGAGTAAATGCTGCTGAATATTCCCTCAGGGTCAGGTCAGCTTGAATTAACTAGAGGTGAGCCTCTCTTAACTGGATAACTCACTTTGAACATCGACTCCTAAGTTAACACTGAAGGGCATATATCACACCCCAGGAGTCAACAAGGAAATGAAAGGTCAGCACAGCAAGCTATAGAAGAATCGGTACCCTGCAGCCACGACTCACAGGGGAGAGCACGTCCCCATCAAAACGCCGCACCGGGTTGGGCTTTCTGCGGTATGCTGGTTCTGGCCGATAGGTGGACTTGTGCTGGTGATGAGGATGATGGTGAGGTTTCTTCTTCTTCTTCTCTTTCTGGTCTCCTTGCTGCTTTACACGCATCAGCTGAACTCGGCGCTGTTGGCGACTAATGATCACTAAGGGAGAGACTAAATGTGAGCCAATGCAGAAGGGACATATGTGACAGCATGTGACAGGCAGAACATACTAGGAGAGCCATGCCAGGCTTATATGTCAACCTTATGACATATAAGGTTGTCAAGGAAAACTCGGCCGACAAGCCAAGTGACCTGATAGGACATGAGATGCAAGCTGTGCCAGAGATGGCATGCAAGATGATCCTTGACATATGGGATATAGATAAGAGCCAGACATGCTAGGCAGAGCAGGTGGGACAAGTGACACAAAACAGGCTAGATGGGATGTGTGATATGAGACTGTGGATAAAGAGCTAACTGTGATGTCATGGATACATCCAAAAATAAAGTATCACACAAGGAACAGCATATGAGATAGGTCCAAATAGACAGTGTGGGAGGAGAACAGCAGGGGATATACAAGATACAATATGAGTCACACAACACAACTTATACTGCAGTACCAGGCAAAACATGAAGATCAGACCCTGAGACTCTTGCCATAAATGCAGAAATAGCTGCCTCAGGACCCCTACCCTCAATCTAAAACTACATGGCCAGACCCTTACCTTTGGTGTGGAAGTAGCTCTTCCACTACACTTATCCTCGATGTGGATCTAGTTCCCCCAGGACCCTTACCCCAATGCGGCAGTAGCCCTCTCGAGATTCGTACCCCCAGTGTGGCAAGACTGTTACCCAGTGTGGAACAAGCTCCCTCTGGAAACTTCCCTTTAACGTGTGACTAGCTCTCCCAAGACCCTTTTCTTGATGTGGAATCCTTATCCTAAATGTGGGAAGATTTCAAAGGATCCTTACCTTCTGGGTTGATTAAGCTCACCTACGACCTTTACTCTCAGTGTGAGACTACCTATCCCTGGGCCCTCTACCCTTAGGGTAGGAATAGCTCACAGGGACCCTTTCACTCAGCATGAGAGCTGTTCCCCTGAGACCTGTAGTCTATGTGTGGGATAAGTTACCCCTGGTCCCTTACCCTCAGCATTAGGCTAGCTCCCAAAGGTCACTTATGCTCAGCATAGGAGTTGTTCCCCTGGAACCTTTGCATTCAGTGTGGGATTGGCACCCTCAGGACCCTCATCCTCAGTATAAGGCTAACTCACCTGACATCCTTACTTCTCGATGTGAAACTAGCTTCCCCAAGACCCTCCAGGATCCTTCCTAGCTCCCCTAGGATCCTTCCTAGCTCCCCTGGTATTCTCACACTTTATGTGGGACTAGCTTCCCCAGAACCTTACTCTCAGTATGGTCTTTGCTCCTTGAGACCATAGTAACATAGTAGATGATGGCAGATAAAGCGAAGATGCTTACCTGTAGCAAGTATTCTCCAAGAACAGCAGGCCTTATATTCTCATAAGTGGGTGACACCGACCATGTCGCCTAGTTCAGAATTTATGACAAGCACAAGTAGAACTTTGTGGAGTGTGAAACATGCTCCACTGCGCATGTGCAAGGGCCTTCCCGCCCGGCGCGAGAACACGGTCACCTTAGGTAAAAAATAAGAAAGGAGACAACTCCAAGGAGAAGTGGGAGGGACTGTGAGAATATAAGGCCTGCTGTCCTCAGAGAATACCTGCTACAGGTAAGTATCTTTGCTTTCGCCGAGGACAAGAAGGCCTATTTATTCTCACAAGTGGGGAAAACCTACCATCCAGGATCACCAAAAACAACAAACATTGGTCAATTGGGCCTCGCAATGGTGAGGAGAAAACCAGAAATCATCCTGAAACCATATACTTAGTGAATGTGCAGCCTGGAACAAAATAAAATGGGCCTAGGGGGGTGGAGTTGGATTCTAGACCCCAAACAGATTCTGCAACACTGTCTGCCCAAACTGACTGTTGTGTTGGGTATTTTGCTCAAGGCAATAATGAAATGTAAATGTGTGGACTGAAGACCATGTCGCAGCCTTGCAAATTTCTTCAATGGAGGCTGACCGCAAGTGGGATGAAGACACAGCAGTGGCTCTGACATTGCCCAGCCTAGGCATAAGTGAAGGAAATGCAATCTGCCAGCCAATTAGAGATGGTGCGTTTCCTGATGGCAACTCCCATCCTGTTGAGATCAAAAGAAATAAAAAGTTGGGCAGACTGACTGTGGGGCCTGGTCCGCTCCATGTAATAGGCCAATGCTCTCTTGCAATCCAAGGTGTGCAAGGTGCTCTCACCAGGATGGGCATGAGGTCGGGGGAAAAATGTTGGCAAGACAATCAACTGGTTCAGATGGAACTCCGACACCACCTTTGGCAAGAACAGAGTGCGTGTGGATGACTACTTTGTTGTGTTGGAACTTAGTATAAGGTGCATCCACCACTGAGGCCTGAAGCTCTCTGACTCTATGAGCTGAAGTAACAGCCACCAAGAAAATGACCTTCCAGGTCAAGTACTTCAGATGGCAGGAATTTAATGACTCGAAAGGAGCTCTCATCAGCTGGGTGACACTGGTGGAGGTTTGACAGGGGGCTTTGACAAAAGCCAACCTCTCGTGAAGCGATGTTGGGCTTACCTTCTACACAATGATGATAAGCACCAGTTGCCCTTAGGTGAACACTTATGGAGTTGGTCTTAAGACCAGACTCCAAGAAGTGGAGAAGGTATTCATGCAGGATCTGTGTAGGGCAAGAAAGGGGATCTAGGGCCTTGCTCTCATACCAGATGGCAAACCTCCTTCATTTGAAAGAATAACACTGCTTCGTGGAATCTTTCCTGGAAGCAAGCAAGACCCGAGAGACACCCTCCGAAAGACCCAAGAAAGCAAATTCTATGCTCTCAACATCCAAGCTGTGAGAGACACAGATTGAAGGCTGGGATGTAGAAGCGATCCCTCTTTCTGCATGATGAGGGTCCAATCTCCATGGTTCTTCGGAGGATAACTCCAGAAGTAGAGGGAACTAGATCTGCCAAGGCCAGTAAGGCATGACTGGAATCATGGTCCCACGGTCTTGTTTGAGTTTCAGCAAAGTCTTAACTACAAAAGATATGGGAGGATATGCATACAGCAGATCTGTCCCCCAATGGAGAACGAATACATCTGATGCTAGCCTGCCCTGAAGCCTGGAACAGAACTGAGGGACTTTGTGATTGATGTGAGTGGCAAAGAGACGGTGCCCCACACTCAGATCTCACAGACAACAGTCATGCAGAGAGACCACTTGTGTGGTTGCATAACCCTGCTCAGACTGTTGTTTTTGCCCACTAGATAAGTGGCTCGCAGGTACATGCCATTTTGGAGAGCTCAGTGCCACATCCAGATGGCTTCCTGACACAGAGGGTGTGATCCGGTGCCCCCCTGCTTGTTGGTATAATACATGGCAACCTGATTGTTCGAATGAGCACAATTTGGTGAGACAGCCAATCTCTGAAAGACTTTAAAGCGTTCCAGATCGCCCAGAGCTCCGGGAGATTGATCTGAAGATTCGTTTCCCAGGCAGACCAAACACCTTGAGTGTGGAGCCCATCCACATGAGCTCCCCAACCCAGGAGGGATAAATCTGTCATCAGTACCTTTTGTGGACGAGGAATTTGGAATGGAAGTCCCAGAGTCAAGTTGGATCGAATGGTCCACCAGTGAAGTGAGCAAGCAAGCTCTGGGGACACTTGGGGGCACCTTCCAGACTTTCTGTGGCTTGATACCACTAAGAAATCAGGGTCCATAGGGTTGATCTCATGTGAAGACGTGTCATGGGTGTGGCGTACACTGTTGAAGCCATGTGGCCCAACAACCTCAACATCCCGAGCCATGACCTGCTAAGAGGCTCGAACCTGGGAAGCCAATGTCGCTAAAGTGTCTGCTCTTGGCCCTGGAAGGTAAGCTCACACTCTCTGTTCCAATTGTTGGGCAGGATGAAGGTGGGACTTGGGGTACTTTAACATGAACCCTAGTAGCTCGAGCACTCGAATAGTCATCCTCATGGACTCCCGAGCAACGAGGTGCTCTTCACCAGCCAATCATCAAGATAGAGGAACACATGGACTCCCAGTCTGCGTAGCGACGCTGCAACTACTGCTACACATTTGATGAAGACCCTGAGAGCTGACACAAGGCCAAAGGGCAACACACTGTAATGGAAGCGGTGTGTTCCCAGACAAAATTGAAGATACATCCAGTGGGCTAGAAGTATTGGAATGTGGGTATATGCATCCTTCAAGTCCAGAGAGCACAGCCAATTGTTTTCCTGAATCATGAGAAGGGTGTCCAAGGAAACCATCCTCAACTTTTCTTTGACCGGGAATTTGTTCAGGGCCCTTATGTCTAGAATGGGATGTATCACCCCTGTTTTCTTCTGTACAAGGAAGTACCTGGAAAAAAATCACCGTTATTCTTCCCCTGGTGGAACGGGCTCAACCACATGGGGCTTCAGAAGGGTTAAGAGTTCCTCTGCAAGTACCTGCTTATGCTGAGAGCTGAAGGAATGAGCTTTCGGTGGGCAATTTTGAGGTTTCTGATACCAACTGAGGATGCATCCAAGACGGACTATTTGGAGAACCCACTGGTCGGAGGTTATAAGGGGCCCACCTTTCATGAAAAAAACTTCAGCCTCCCCTCGACCGGCAAGTCATCCGGCACAGACACTGGTACTGCAGCTATGCTCTGCTGGAGCCAATCAAAAAACCCATCCTGTGTTTTGAAAGGGGAGCAGCAGGGCCTTGGGCACACACTGTTGAGAAGAACGAGCATGCTAGGGCTGGCGAGAAGAGGTGGCATACCTACTCCTCTGAGAGTAAAAGAGACCCCTCCTCGACTTGCCAAAAAAACTTCTAGTTGAGGAGGCTGATGTAGAAGGTGCCCTGCGGGAGAGAGAAGAGACGGTATCAGTGTACCTTTCGATCTGGTCATCAACCTCCTCAACCTTCTCTTGAAAAAGGTTATCACCCTGGTATGGGGCATCCACCAACCTCTGATGAACCGACTATTCAAAGTCAGAAACACGCAGCCATGAGAGTCTCCGCATTGCTATACTTTGGGTAGAGATCCTGGACGATACATCAAAAGTGTCATAAGTGCCCTTGGCCATGAACTTTCTACACGCCTTCTGCTGCTTGGCAAACTGATGAAGTGATTCACCTTGCTCCAATCAGAGTGTGTCAGCTAAGTCTAGTATCTTGCACACCGAGTCTCGCAAATAAACGCTCGTAAAGAGTTGGAAAGACTGGATATGTGAAATGAGCATAGAGACAAGAAACATCTTCCTCCCAAAAGAATCCAAGGTCCTAGCTTCTCTGCCTGGGGGCACAAAGGCATAGTCTCTAGAACTCCTGGCTCTTTTGAGGGCGGATTCCACCACCATGGAATTGTAAGGCAACAGAGGCTTATCAAATCCAGTTGTGCTGTGGAACCGGTACATGGTATTGATCTTCTTGGGCAGTACCAGGACCGACAGAGGGGACTCCCAGTTCCAAACGAGGACTTCCTGGGCTACCTCTTGGAGAGGGACAATCACAGCCTCCCTAGGAGGATCATAGTCCATGACCTTGAGCATCTTTGCCCTTGGCTTGTCCTCCACTTCCAAAGGAAACAGAATGGCCACAGCCATTTCCTTAACAAAAGAAGGGAATGAAAGACTCTCCGAAGGAGACTTTCTCCTTTCAAGTGGAGGGGGGGGGGGGGTTCAGAGGGAATTCCATAGGACTCATCTGAGGAAAAGTACGTTGGATCTTCCTCTGAATCCCATGAGCACTCCTCCTCGGTGTCAGACAATATCTCTAGGTGGGAGTGTCAAGACTGAACCTGCCTTGACACGGAGGAGCCACGTCCTCTAGCATGGCATCAAGAAGCCAGCTCCTGTCTCGACTCGGGGAAGCTTCCTCCACTGACGTTGAGGGAGTGCCGGCTTGGGTGGCAGTCAATACCAAAGCCGCACCGCAGGCTGAGGGCCAAGCAGGGCTGCAATGGGAGGTAGGGCAGGCGCAAGCACCTCCAATGCCAATGCACACAGTTGCAAAAGGCCATCCAGAAGATCAGGGAACAAAGCCCGGATGCGCTTATCAAGGGCCGAAACCAGGAAAGGATTGGGTGTCGGTTCAGGAGCATGTTGCAGAGTTGCTGGGGTCGATACAGGAGCTGGGTCTTTGTTGCTGGGAGACTGACGCATCAGCACCTCTTGTATGGAGGGGGGAGAAGTCCTCCCGGCGCAAACACTTCTCGGGTGCTGAATCCCTCCACACCCTGGAGCTCCCGGAACCATGCGTTGAGGGTGATCGATGACAATGCTTCTTGGCCTTAGCCCGAAGCTTGTCATTGAGGCTCCTTGGTGCCGACGAGAATGACGTTGAATCCACGTCACCTTGGGTTTGGGTCCGATAGTGGGCGGTCCCAGGGGCTCTGCACAGCAGGCCACAAGGCAGGTGGAGACCCACTTGATGCATGAAATCTCCCAGTGACTATGGGTCTAGCAGCAGCCATGCTTACCGACACTCCTGATGCTGGTGCAATGCTCTATGTCAATGCTGACACCACCGACCTCGATGCCAAGGAATCAGACTTGGATCCAAAAATCCTCTCGCATTGAGCTTCTCTGGAAACCTGGGACCTCTTCTTCATACAAAGACAGAGTACACAGTTAGCCGGACTATTGTTGGGCACAAGAAACTGAAGACACCAAGAATGGGTGTCTTTCCCAGAGACTGTCCGACTGCACCAGGTACAGTGCTTGAAGCCACTGGGAACCTTTGTGGACATGGATGGAAAAATTTCCGTGGCTAAATCAAATGAAGCGATGGTGCCTAAAAAAGGGGCAAGGCACCAGAAAAGTCAAGAGGAAAAACGGCCATGTGACAACGGAAAAAATAAGGAAACTTAAAACCGGAGAAAAATAAACTAAGAAAATAAAGAAAAAGAACAAAGGGTGTCCACAATTGGGAACACAATAAAGGAGCCAAAAAACTGCTGGAAGGCACAAAAAGAAGCTCTTTGGACCGAACAAAGTGTGCAGACGGTAAAAAAAAACACACTCTCTCTCCTCACTGCAATAGAAAAAGAACTAAGGCAACTTGCGTTCGGGTAGGAAGGCACTCACGCATGCGCAGTGGAGCATGTCTCGCGCTCCACAAAGCTCTACTTATGCATGTCATATGTCCTGGACCGGGCGACATGGTCAGCGTCACCCACTTGTGAAAACAAATAGGCATGCTTGTCCTTGGAAAAAGGCCTGTACGGTCCATCCAGTCTGTCCAACCCTTATCCCCAATGTGGGATTAGTGCCCATAAGTGCCTTACTCTCTGTGGGTATAACAGCTTCCCCAAAACCCTTATCTTCAGCCTGAAACTAGCTCCCATGAGACCCTTACCCTCTGAATGGGGGTAGATCACAAAGGTCTCTTATGCTGGGAATGGGGCTAGCACACTTGGGACTTCTACACTCACAATGTGGGTTAGCTTCCCGAATCCCTTATCCTTAGCCTGGGACTAGCTCCCTCATGACTCTTAACCTCAGTGTGGACTAGCTCCCAAAGAACCTCTACCCTCAGTCTGGCCTAGCACCTGAAGAACTCTTACCCTCAGAATTGGACTAGCTCCCAAATGTCTCTAATGCATGAGGTAGCTTTCCCAGGACATTTATGCTCAATGTGAGACGAGCTCCCCTAAGAATCTTACCCTCAGTATGTGAGTAGCCCTCTGCAGTGACTTTCCACTGCACTAGCACTCCCAGAGTGCTAAGGATGGGCCAGATGCTAAGGATGACCCAGCTGTACCAGCAAACAGGCTGTGCAGGTGCCACCTTCACCCGTTCATAAACGTACTGCACCAGGATGAAGACCTCAATAAAGTAATCCACCGTCACAGTCATAATAGCACTGCCAAAGACCGCTGTGGAAAGTGTGGTGAAGAAACGTTGCCACTGCAGGGTAAGCACAGCAAAGAGCATGCCCACCCCCAGCAGCAGGCCAATGGGGACCCAAACAGTGATCGGGTGATAAAACTGCTCCATGATGATAAGTGTTGCCACAGCCACCAAAAGACCCAGCAGCAGACCAACCATGAAGAGGCCCACACTGCGAACCAGCATTGTGACCAGACCACAAAGGATGCCAATCCCCAGCCCGATGCCCACACTGGCCTCCACACTCAGCTGAGTGTCCAGAACCCGCTCCTTGTAACACAGCATGAAGATTATGATGGACCCAAACATAAGCCCAGTCAGGAACATCACAGCCTTAAAGCAGCGATAACCTGGGGGAGAGTGAAAGAGAGAGAGAGAGGGAGAGAGAAAGCATCAGGACAGCCTTAAAGCAGACAGTCACAAGATCCCCAAGTACCAAGAAAAGAGGCAGAAAAATATGGAAATATTTCCCACTGTAATGGGCACTACAGGCCTAATTAAAAGTAATTCTCAAGCACACATTATTAATTTGTCTATACATATTATACTCTATGAACTTCAAAGAAAGCTTCTTCTTTTTTTTTTTTTTGGTACTATGCAAGTATTAAGGTGAGCACTAGCAGTACAATTGGGAGACTGGGATCTTACTGGCTTAAGAGGGAGGGAGGGAGGGAGGGAGAGAGAGACAGAGAGAGAGAGAGAGAGAGAGAGAAGATCTTTAAAGAAGAAACAACCCTCCTTCATCCACCCAAGATGAGAGGCAATGCAGACTTAAGCACCAATAAACTGGAATGTGTGATTGGGCAGGATGACAGAAAGAGACTATGATGTACACTTCCATGATCAAGAGGACCTCATCATTTAGGCAGGTAGAGCATTCACGAAATTCCTCAAAGGTAGACTAAACAGAGAGAGAAAGAATAAGATACCAGGTTCAGACTGCAAAACAGAAGAAGCAGCATTGCTATGATCCCTGCATAGAAACTTGTAAAACACCTCATCTTGGTCACGTGGAGGGGCATTTTCGAAAGGGACGTCCACGTTTTGATTTGTACGTCCTTGCAAAACGTCCTGATCCAGGGGTGGGGAAACCCGTATTTTCGAAACAAGATGGACGTCCATCTTTCGTTTCGAAAATACCGTCAGGGACGTCCAAATCCTTAAATGTGGTCGTCCTTAGAGATGGACGTCCATGATTTTCAGCGATTTTCGAAACCAAAGACGTCCATGTCAGAAACAACCAAATGCAAGCCATTTGGTTGTGGGAGGAGCCAGCATTTGTAGTGCACTGGTCCCCCTGACATGCCGGGACACCAACCAGGCACCCTAGGGGGCACTGCAGTGGACTTCATAAATTGCTCCCAGGTACATAGCTCCCTTACCTTGTGTGCTGAGCCCCCCAACCCCCCACAAAAACCCACTACCCACAACTGTACACCACTACCATAGCCCTTACGGGTGAAGGGGGGCACCTTGATGTGGGTACAGTGGGTTTCTGGTGGGTTTTGGAGGGCTCGCTCTTTCTTCCACAAACGTAACAGGTGGGGGGGGGGGGGGGGAGAGGATGGTGCTGGGTCCGCCTGTCTGATGTGCACTCGTCCACTAAAACTGCTCCAGGGACCTGCATACTGCTGTCACGGACCTGAGTATGACATCTGAGGCTGGCACGATATATTTTTAAAGATGTCTTTTGAGGGTGGGAGGGGGGCTAGTGACCACTGGGGGAGTAACGGGAGCTCACTCCAATTCTCTCCGGCGGTCATTTGGTCAGTTTGGGCAACATTTTGTGACTTTGTCGTAATAAAAACAGGTCTGGGTGAAAACGACCCTCTTTTTTTCCATTATGGGTCAAGGACGTCCAAGTGTTAGGCACACCCAAGTCCCGCCATCGCTACGCCTCCAACACGCCCCCTTGAACTTTGGCAGTCCCTGCGATGGAGTGCAGTTGGGGACGTCCAAAATCAGCTTTCGATTATACTGATTTGGACGTCCCTGGGAGAAGGACGTCCATCTTCCGATTTATGTCGAAAGATAGACGTCCTTCTCTTTCGAAAATGAGCCCAACAGATTCTCAACAAACAAAAAATACAGTGAGCACAAACATGGGAAAGCCACTGCTTGCCCTGGGTTTGGTAGCATGGAATCTTGCTACTTTTTGAGATTCTGCCAGGTACTTGTGAGTTGGAAGCAAGATGCTGAGCTAGATGGATCACTGGTCTGACCCAGTATTCTTATGTTCTTAGACTAGAAATAGAAACATGCAAACAAAAGCTGCATTGCAAATCGTACTGTGCAAAATATTAAGGTACTAGTAAAAAAAGGCCCATTTCTCAAACCAATGAAACGGTTATCATCTAATGGCAATTATGTTTTTATTTATTTATTTATTTATTTATTGCACTTGCATTTTCCCACCTCTTTGCAGGCTCAATGTGGCTTACAGAGATCTGTTATGGCATTGCCATACAGGACAAACAGTACAGTTGGTGTTACAATGAGATCAAGAATGACAAAAAGAACTAGATAAGCAGTTATAGAAAGAAGACAATCAGAGTAAGTGTATAGTGGGGATGTATTATAGTTAGGTTATGTGTTCACGTGGTAGACCTTGTTGAAGAGATAGGTTTTCAGAGATTTACGAAAGTTGGCTATTTCGTTAATTGTTTTCAAGTTAGTTGGTAGTGCATTCCACAGCTGCGTGCTCATGTAGGAGAAGCTGGCCGCATGTGTTAGTCTGTATTTTAATCCTTTACAGCTGGGGAAGTGTAGATTAAGAAATATTCGGGCAGATCTTTAGCATTTCTGGGTGGCAGGTCCACGAGGTCCACCATGTATGTCGGGGCGTCTCCATAGATGATTTTATGAACAATTACCACAGATACTGCTTTTATGGGAACTGTTAGGAAGAATGTGCTGTGATGATTACTACTACTACTACTATTTAGCATTTCTATAGCGCTACAAGGCATACGCAGCGCTGCACAAACATAGAAGAAAGACAGTCCCTGCTCAAAGAGCTTACAATCTAATAGACAAAAAATAAATAAAGTAAGCACATCAAATCAATTAATGTGATCGGGAAGGAAGAGAGGAGGGTAGGTGGAGGCGAGTGGTTACGAGTCAAAAGCAATGTTAAAGAGGTGGGCTTTCAGTCTAGATTTAAAGGTGGCCAAGGATGGGGCAAGACGTAGGGGCTCAGGAAGTTTATTCCAGGCGTAGGGTGCAGCGAGACAGAAGGCGCGAAGTCTGGAGTTGGCAGTAGTGGAGAAGGGAAGAGATAAGAAGGATTTATCCATGGAGCGGAGTGCACGGGAAGGGGTGTATAATGAGTAATATGGTCCAGGGGTATGACATGTGGATTGTTTTCTTATCTTTGTGTTTTAATTTTTATTTATAGTATATTTCCAAAAAGCTAAAGAGTACGCAGAAATTTTAAAATTTTTTATTAGAAATATGCTTGTTTACATTTGCAAGATTTCTTTATAAACAATATTTTTAGTGAAAACTTTGTTACATTGAGGGAAAAGCTTTCCTTGTTCAGGACCATCTATGACTTTTACAATTACATCAGAAGAGTTTCGAACTCTTGAAAATGCTACATACAGTTGTTCATGTGTAAACACTGGTTCTGGGAGGAAAATGCCAACTTGTTCACATGTTTGCCCTTGTGACTTGTTAGTTGTCATTGCAAAAGCCAATTTCACAGGAAATTGTTTTCGACATAATGTAAATGGGAGGTCAGTGTTAGATGGTGTTAGTTCAATATGTGGGATAAAAACAGTACTCCCTGCAGTTGACACAGTGATTACTTGACTAATAATGAGGTTAGTTTTCAAGTCTTTCACTGTTCCATTACATACACCTTGCTTGGTATTTAAATTCCTGAGTAGGATAATTATGGCTCCAATTTTTAAATGCAGTTTATGGCAAGGCATGCCAGTTGGAGTTTGTTCATGAAGGAATTCTACAGGATATAACTGATGTTCCTCATCATTGGAGTCATGAATGGAGTCCGAACTTAAATAAGTAATTGTCTCACCTTCTAAAATTTTGAGAACAGCCTCATTTAACTTGTCAACATGTGCATTTTTTGAGAAAAGAATAGACTTTTTAGCAAAGTTGTAAACAGTATCTGTGGTAAGTTTTCCTCCAAAACGGCATTAACTATATTGCCGTCACAAATGTGCTTCTGTGGGATTTCGATATCTTTGAAACCATCTGGACATGGAAGATTTCCGTCAGCTAAAGTAATAAGCCAGTTGTTGTAATCTGGGTCTACAGAGCAGACATTGTTGTTTAATTTTAGTATTTCAATTTTTTCCATAGTTTATTTAACTTAATGCTGGCTTCAATAATGTGAGCTCGATCACCGTTTGGTACCACTGGTAGAGTTTGTCGAAAATCTCCACCAAGGAGAAGAACTTTCCCGCCAAACGGTTTCTGATTGTTCATGATGTCTCTGAGGATTCTATCTATAGCAGTAAGTGCCATACTGGGTGCCATACTTGACTCATCCCAAATAAGGATTTTATGATCTCTAATGATAGACTCATCATATGATGTTAATCTGATACTTGATGTTGACGTTTCCAGTAGCGGAACATGTAACTTAAACTGTGAATGATAAGTTTGTCCTCCTGGAAGGAGACTTGCAGCAATTCCTGTAGAAGCAACAGGTAGTGCAATTCCTCCATCTCCTCGGATCGAGCTCAGGATAGTATTATACGTATACGTTTTTTCACTTCCAGCAGGACCGTCTAGGAAGAAGCACGTGTGGGTTATGTTTTTTGTATTGCAGGCAGAAAGTATAGTATGAAATGCTTCCCTTTGCTCATTATTTAGTTTTTCTACCATTTGTTCAGCTTTCTGCTTTTCATCTCCAACATTGAAGGCAAGTTTAGGATCTTCTATTCTGTGGATGACTGCTGGTAAACCAAAGTGTTCAAGTTTTTTATCATGTGTAGTCAGAACGGCTTGGATTTTCTGAAGGCACAATTATTCACAAATCGAGCAACCACCTTTGCAACCATGGATGTGTTGAAAATCTTGTGTCATATTAAGTTTGTATTTTTGGAAAATCTGGAAAGCATTTGATGGCACGGCAAAAACACAAATGTATGCAAAAAGGTGTCTGATTTGCTGTGGCATGCTGCATGCGAGTGCATCGTCTAAGGTGTTCTCCCACAGAGCTTCATCGTTAATGAGCCTCATTTTCTTAGCTGCATCTTGAAATGTATTATAAAGAACACATGCAACTGTTTTTAAGTCTTCAAAGGAATTAGCCCCTGGTTTGTGTAGTAGAATTAGCCTTAAACAGTAACGCTCAGGGTCTGCAGAAAAATGATCTGCATACATTCTCCCAATTGTTTCCCATTGTTTTGCTGAGTTTAAAGGGGGTCTGGACAGATTCCTGAAGGAAAAGTCCATTGATTGTTATTAAATTTTGGGTTTTTGCCAGGTTCTTGGGGCCTGGATTGGCCGCTGTCGGAGACAGAGTACTGGGCTTGATGGACCTTTGGTCTTTTCCCAGCGTGGCAGTGCTTATGTACTTATGTACTTATGTCCTGCTTTTGTACGTTTCCACTTTCATTCTCTTTTGTCGAAAGTATAGTACATAGAAATATCTACATACAAAATGGTCTTTGGAGGATTGTCTTCTGCATTAAGTTTAAACCACGCTGTTAAAGTGGTGTCCGTGGTTCTGGCTCTTTGTACTGCAGCCTCAACTTCATTAGGGTGAAAAACAATGCTTTGTTGATCTGGTAAGTGTACTTCCAATCTCTGGATAGTATGTGATTGGTGATGCATTTCAAAACCGTTTAATCGCCATGCAGCTTCAGGAACACTAGCATATCTAGAGTCAGTAAACGTTTTAATTTCATGTTGCAAAGTTTGGTGCTCTGTAATAACCACATTGGCACAATTGTATCCTTTATAGAAATATTTAAAGAGGTACTTGACACTTTCAATAGATGCACATACTTCCACATTTATATGGAAATTGTACTTTAAAAGTAAGTAAGGGTTATAAGGGACTACCCAACTGTTATTAATGGATTTTCCATTTAAGAGTGTACTGATGCCGTTATCCCTTCTGCGGTATTTAGGATATCCGTCACAGTACTCAATAGTTTCATTTTGCAATGGTTTTGGAAACTGTTTAGAGCACTTCCCATAAAGCATGAAGGATAATTTAAGTTATGGTCACTGCATGGGCCATGTATCATATGTTTAGCAACTGTTGCATGGAGATATGGAAAGTTGTTTATTTCAGGAATTTCAGCACAAACGATTTTGTCAATTATTTCCTTTCTTTTCGGCTCGTGTTCCTCTTTCATGATAGCGAAGATACTTACCTGTAACAGGTATTCTCCAAGGACAGCAGGCTGATTGTTCTCACATGTGGGTCGACGTCCGCGTCGGCCCAAGAATGGGCATTTTGCAAGCAAAAAATTAAAAAAGTTTTGCCAGAGTCTTCTGGCACTCGTGCAGCGCACACCGCGCATGCGCGGACTAATTTCCCGCCCATCGCGTGAGCACTTCTCCTCAGTTAAATCCAAAAGCATATAGAGAAATAAACAGCAACTCCAAAGGAGAGGTGGGCGGGTTTGTGAGAACAATCAGCCTGCTGTCCTCGGAGAATACCTGCTACAGGTAAGTATCTTCGCTTTCTCTGAGGACAAGCAGGCTGCTTGTTCTCACATGTGGGGTATCCCTAGCACCCAGGCTCACTCAAAACAATGAGCATTGGTCAATTGGGCCTCGCAACGGCGAACACATAACATAGATTGACCTGAAACTATAAACAACTAACTGAGAGCGCAGCCTGGAACAGAACAAAAATGGGTCTAGGGGGGTGGAGTTGGATCCTAAACCCCGAACAGATTCTGCAGCACCGACTCCCAAACCGACTGTCACGTCGGGTATCCTGCTGAAAGCAGTAGTGAGATGTGAATGTGTGGACTGATGACCACGTTGCAGCCTTGCAAATTTCCTCAATGGAGGCTGACTTTAAGTGAGCCACTGACGCAGCCATGGCTCTAACATTATGAGCCGTGACATGGCCCTCTAGAGTCAGCCCAGCTTGTGAAGTGAAGGAAATGCAATCTGCTGGCCAATTGGAGATTGTGCGTTTTCCGATGGCGACTCCCCTCCTGTTCGGATCGAAAGAAACAAACAACTGGGAGGACTGTCTGAAGGGCTTTGTCTGCTCCACCTAAAAGGCCAAAGCTCTCTTGCAGTCCAAGGTATATAAACTGCTTTCGCCAGAGCGGGTATGAGGACAGGGAAAAAATGTTGGCAAGACAATTGACTGGTTCAGATGGAACTCCGACACCACCTTCGGCAGGAACTTAGGGAGCATGCAGAGGACTACTCTGTTATGATGAAACTTGATATAAGGTGCATGCACTACCAAGGCCTGAAGCTCACTAACCCTACGAGCTGAAGTAACAGCCACCAAGAAAACGACCTTCCAGGTCAAGTACTTCAGATGGCAGGAATTCAGTGGCTCAAAAGGAGCCTTCATCAGCTGGGTGAGAACGACGTTGAGATCCCATGACACCGGTGGAAGTTTGACCGGGGGCTTTGACAAAAGCAAACCTCTCATGAAGCGAACAACTAAAGGCTGTCCAGAAATAGGCTTACCTTCTACATGGCGATGATAAGCACTAATTGCACTAAGATGAACTCTTACGGAGTTGGTCTTGAGACCAGACTCTGATAAGTGCAGAAGGTATTCAAGCAGGGTCTGTGTAGGACAAGAAAGAGGATCTAGGGCCTTGCTGTCACACCAGATGGCAAACCTCCTCCATTTAAAAGAGTAAGACCTCTTCGTGGAATCTTTCCTGGAAGCAAGCAAGACTCGGGAGATGCCCTCTGAAAGACCCAAGGAGGCGAATTCTAAGCTCTCAACATCCACGGTTCTTCATAGGACAACTCCAGAAGAAGAGGGAACCAAATCTGACACGGACAGAAGGGTGCAATCAGGATCATGGTTCCGCAGTCTTGCTTGAGTTTCAGCAAAGTCCTCCCCACCAGAGGTATGGGAGGATACGCATACAGAAGGCCTGTCCCCCAATGCAGGAGAAAAGCATCTGACGCTAGTCTGTCATGGGCCTGAAGCCTGGAACAGAACTGAGGGACCTTGTGATTGATCTGAGTGGCAAAAAGATCCACCGAGGGGGTACCCCACGCTCGGAAGATCTTGTGGACCGCCCATGTTCAGTGACCACTCGTGAGGTTGCATTATCCTGCTCAACCTGTCGGCCAGACTGTTGTTTACGCCTGCCAGATAAGTGGCTTGGAGAAACATGCCGTGTCGGCGAGCCCAAAGCCACATCTGGACGGCTTCCTGACACAGAGGGAGAAAACAAAAATTAGGCTGTTATAATGCCCTTGTATCGTTCCATGGTGCGACCACACCTCGAACATTGTGCTCAATTCTGGTCGCCGTATCTCAAAAAAGATATAGTGGAATTAGAAAAGGTGCAGAGAAGGGCGACGAAAATGATAAAGGGGATGGGACGACTTCCCTATGAGGAAATGCTAAAGCGGCTAGGGCTCTTCAACTCGGAGAAAAGGCGGCTGAGGGGAGATATGACAGAGGTCTATAAAATAATGAGTGGAGTTGAATGGGTAGATGTGAAGCGTCTGTTCACGCTTTCCAAAAATACTAGGACTAGGGGGCATGCGATGAAGATACAATGTAGTAAATTTAAAACGAATCAGAGAAAAGTTTTCTTCACTCAATGTGTAATTAAACTCTGGAATTCGTTGCCAGAGAATGTGGTAAAGGCTTAGCGGAGTTTAAAAAAGGTTTGGATGGCTTCCTAAAGGAAAAGTCCATAGACCGTTATTAAATGGACTTGGGGGAAATCCACTATTTCTGGGATAAGCAGTATAAAATGTTTTGTACTTTTTTGGGATCTTGCCAGGTATTTGTGATCTGGATTGGCCACTGTTGGAAACAGGATGCTGGGCTTGATGGACCTCTGGTCTTCCCCAGTATGGCAATACTTATGTACTTATATTATGTACTTATGATCCGGTGCCCCCCTGCTTGTTGGTGTAGTACATGGCAACCTGATTGTCCGTCTGAAACAATATAATTTGGTTGGACAGCCGATCTCTGAAAGCCTTTAGAGCGTTCCAGATTGCCCGCAATTCCAGGAGATTGATCTGAAGACCTTTTTCCGGAACGGACCAGGCTCCTTGAGTGTGAAGCCCAGCTACATGAGCTCCCCACCCCAGGAGGGATGCATCCATCGTCAGCACTTTTTGTGGCTGAGGAATTTGGAATGGACGTCCCAAGGTCAAACTGGATCAAATCGTCCACCACGATAGTCTCCATCTCGCTCACACACAGAAGGAGTGACTCGGGCTGCACATACTTTAGCAGGATATGTTTATCCACTCCTACCCTAGCAGAGACAATATTTAACCATCTCTCTGACCTCATGTGCAACTTTCTTTAAATTAGTCACCATATTTTCTAACTCTTCTTACTCTCTTACCTATCTATATGTTCCATCTTTGCTTATACCCTACACTGTCAATTAAAATGTTCTAGTACATATTGTGTTGATATTATACCCTACACTGTCCATTAAAATGTTGTGTTGACATTGTAAGTAGTATACTATGCCATACTTTGAATTATTATTTGAATATTTTTACTGCTGTAACTGTCTATTGCTCATGTTTGATTTTTTTCTCACTGTACACCACCTTGAGTGAATTCCTTCAAAAAGGTGGTAAATAAATCCTAATAAATAAATTAAATAATAAGTAGGCTAGAAATACATAAAATAAAATTAATTAATTAACTAACTACTGTTTCTCTTTGTCCATACCAGACCTGTCCAGACTAATGGGTTATGTCCATCCACCAGCGGAAGGAGATAGATAAAATAGTTCCAAGTACTTTGCCCCTTTAAGGGTATCGTGCAGCCTGGAATTATTATTATTATTTTATTATTAATTACATTTGTACCCTGTGCTTTACCACACATAGCAGGTTCAATGCGGCTTACATAGTAAATAGAATTACAAAGTCTTGAAGGAGAATGTTACAAGTTGTAGTAAACATAGTAGTAGTGGGGTTTTGAGAATATGTAAATTGAGCATGGAGAGGTAAACAAAGATAGGATGAGCAAAAGGAGAAGAGATTGGGAGGGGTAAGGAGTAGGAAGGATGGAGAGGAAGAGATTGAGGAATGAGCATAAGGAGATTGTGATTGTGAGACATGGTCAAAGGTATAATAATTGTCGGGGCAGGAATCATGTGGCTGGGCTTAAAAAGTTAAGTTGGGTCATTAGGGTAAGCTTTCGTGAAGAGATGGGTCTTCAACATTTTTCTGAATGGTAGATGGTCGTTAATTGTTCGGATGGATCTTGGCAGAGTGTTCCAAAGCTGGCTGCCCAAAAAGGAGAAACTGGATGCATAGGAGGTCTTGTATTTAATACCTTTGCAGTTGGGAAGGTGTAAATTGAGGTAAGTACGAGAAGACGATGATCTATTTCTGGTTGGGAGGTCGATGAGGTTATTCATGTAGTTGGGGGATTCTCCATATATGATGAATCAGAGTGTGGACTTTAAAATTTATTCTTTCTCTGATGGGGAGCCAAAGAAGCTTCTCTCGAAGAGGTGTTGCGCTATCGAATCTTGACTTGCCAAAGATAAGTCTGGCTGCCGTGTTTTGGGTAGTCTGAAGTTTCTTCAGGATTAGGGTCTTACATTCTAAGAAAACACTGTTGCAGTAATCTGCGTGCGTGAGTACTGTAGATTGTACTAGGTTCCGAAAGGTGTCCAGGGGAAGGTATGATTTAACTTGTTTCAAAATCCACATCATATTAAACCTTTTTTTTTGTGATGAATGTAGCATGGTTTTTGAATGATAAATGGTTATCAATCGTCACTCCAAATATTTTTAGGTTGTCAGATATGGAGAGTTTAACGTCTGGGGTGCTAAGAGTAGTCGGGAAAAGTGGAGAGAATTGAGATGAAAGGACTAGACACTGTGTTTTCTCTTTGTTTAATTTCATCTTGAAAGCGTTAGCCCAAGAGGTTAGGGTGGTCATGCCTATATTTATTTTATCGGAGATTTCAGATAGATTGGATTTAAAGGGTATAAATATAGTGACGTTGTCAGCATAGATGAAGGGATTAAGGCCATGTTTGGCTAGTAACTTGGCTAGGGGAATCATCATGAGGTTGAAGAGTAACGGGGAAAGGGGAGATCCCTGCAGTACCCCGCATTCAGATGACTATGGGGAAGACATGTTTGTAGTTCCTTTGACTTGGTAAGATCTTGTGGTAATAAAGCTTTTTATCTAGTTGATGATATTGCCACCGATCCCAAGTTTGTCCAGAAGTTTAGTTAGGATAGTATGATCAACCATGTCAAAAGCACTGGATAAGTCAAATTGTAGGAGAAGGATACGGTTTCCAATTGCTATTTCTTTTTTTTCCAAACTTTTTTTTATTGAAAATATTGTATATATATCAAGTCATTATACAGCAACAGTGTATTAAACATCTCGCGAACTTAAATACTGAACAATGTAAGATAGCATATAGAATATTCCCTCATTCCCCCCTCCCCCCCATCTTACAGTCAACCATTAGAAAACATTGAAGGTCGGTAGACATACGTCCAGAAGCATTCAAAGTCTTGGAACAATGAGTTTAGGGGCATCAAGGTCTATGTTAGATTTTAGTCTCCATGATCGATATCTTTCCCATAACATATTAAACTTTGCTACATGTCCAGCTCGTAAAGCTGTCATTTTAGACATTTGATATAGATAGTCCATCTTATATACTACTTTTATCACAGGCGGTGCCATTGATCTTTTCCATTGTGCAGCCAATATAATTTTTCCCACCACCAACCATATTGAAGTGAGCCGATGGTCTAAAAGTCGTACCCCTAGGGGGCGGACATGTAGCAAGCAGATCTCCGGTTTTTGAGGATATCGTACTCCAGTCACTTGGATAAACATATCAATCAACTCTGCCCAATAAAGCTGAATTTTTGGACATGTCCACCAAATATGAAGCATGTCCCCCACTGCCGCACAACCCCTCCAACATTTGTCAGACCCTTGCCCATACATTTTTACCAATCGCTTAGGAGTGTAATACCATTGATATAATATTTTGTAACTGTTTTCTATCATTGAACTAGATATAGAAACCCGCAACATATGTTCCATGGCTTTTTCCCATTGTGTATATTCTATTGTTATTTGTAAAGTTTGCTCCCACCGCTGTAGATAATGTAGTATAGGCTTATTATCAGAGAGCAATGCCTTATAGAGGCGAGAGACACATCCCCGGTGGCTGCCCACCCTTATTGCTTGTTCTATGGCCAATTCCTCTAAGGACAGTTCAATTTTTGCCCTTTTATTTATATAATCTCTCATACGATTATAGTGAAACAGGTGGTAAGCTGGCAAACCATACTCCTCTTGCAAATCTGTAAATGGTATCATCTGCTCCTCATCCCATAGTTGCCCTAATGTGTTCAGTCCCTTTTTCTCCCAACAACTATAAAGTGGATTGGCCATCCCCAAAGGACAACCTGGAGCGGTCTTTATGGCCATCTGTTGGAAATAGAGTCTGTTGGGAAGACCCCGCTGCCTTACAGTCAACCAAGTCTGTAGGGGATACTGCACCGCTAATGGGGCTTTCTTAATGTATGCCTGAACCTGTTTCTTTGGCATCCATATAATGGAGCGCATGTCAGCGAGTCCCATCCAATGCCGTTCCACTTGAAGCCATGGTTTTGCATTACCAACAGTCCACTCCGCTAATACTCGTAATTGTGCCGCTTGGTGGTATAGGGCGAAGTTTGGTACTCCCATACCTCCCTGTTTTTTAGATTGGTATAGGACGTTTGCTCTGACTCTTGGTGGTTTATGCTGCCAGATATAGGCAAAAACTTTTCGATTTAGTTGGCGAAAGAAACCCCTCGGCATTGGCAGTGGTAACGCAAGAAATAAATATAACAGCTTGGGCAGTATCATCATTTTTATAGCTGCCACCCTTCCCAACCAAGATAATTCTAAGCCCTCCCATTTATCTAAATCCCGGAAAAGTTCCTGAAGCCTTGGCGGGAAATTAGCTTGATGGAGATCCGCCAAGTTAGGTGTTAATTGGATACCCAGATATTTAAGAGTTCGGGTAACCCACTTGACCGGGAATTGCTGCCGTAGCAAGTCCTCCTCCATCTGTGGTATCCCAAGTCCTAAAACCTCTGATTTGGCCATATTCACACGAAACCCAGATAACTGACCATAGTGATTCAATTCTTGTATTACCTGAGGTAACGATTCGCTAGGGGTTGTCACCGTTAAAAGGACATCATCCGCAAATAGCATGATTTTATGTGTTATGTGTCCTACCCTTAGACCATGTATGGAAGGGTTTTGGCGTATGTGTTGTGCCAAAGGTTCCATGGTCAAGGCGAATAACAATGGTGATAACGCACAACCCTGCCGCATTCCCCGTTCTAATGTGATAGGGCGGGAACTAGTCCCGTTGATCCGTAGAATCGCCAATGGCTGAGCATATATTAATCGAAGCCAAAGGATAAATCGACCCGTAAAACCCATATGTTCCAGGACCTCAAACATGAAGGCCCAACTAACCCGATCGAACGCCTTTTCTGCATCTAATGAAAGGAGCATCATGGGTTGTCGGGTGCTAACTGACTCATGGATCAAGTGTAGTGCTCTCCTAACATTATCAAATGCTTGCCGTCCTACAATAAAGCCCGTTTGGTCCCCGTGTACTAATTTCGGCATGAGCTTTTGTAGCCTTTTAGCTAATATTTTGGTAAAGATTTTATAGTCTGATCCCAAGAGTGATATTGGGCGATAGGAATTACACAGCTGTGGATCTTTCCCGGGTTTCTGCAGGATTACAACATTTGCCAATCTCCAGGTAGACGGCAACTCATGTTGGAATTCAATTTCATTGAAGGCTCGGACCAATAATGGTATCAATTGCTTACTATAGCATTTATAAAACTTATTAGTATATCCATCAGGCCCTGGCACTTTGCCATGTGGTAGGTCTCTTATAGCCCATACCACCTCGTCTGATGTAATAGGAGCTGAAAGCAGCTCCCCCTCTATTAGAGATAACTGAGGAAGCATGGCGTGGGTTAGATAACTTTGGGCCTGTTGTTGATCTAAGATCCCCTCACATTGGTATAATGTTGTATAGAAGTGGGAGAATACCGCTCCAATGTCCTCTCGTGTGGTATGCATATTCCCGTCCATATCCCGAATCGAGGGGATATGCGTATTCGTAGACCATTTTTTCAATTTATGGGCAAGTAGCCGTGAGGCTTTATTCCCGAATTCAAAATAGGTCTGTCTTACTCGTTGCAACTGTTCAGTGATCTCTGCCAGTTGGAGCTCCCTAAGTTCCATCCTTAAATTATGCATCTGGTGTTGTATGTCCCCTGTCTCCCCCTGTTGGGTGGCTCGCTCACTAAGGGCCATCAATTCTGCATGTATCTGTTGTGTCCGTGCTCTCGCCTGTCGCTCAACATGTGCCTGGATGGAGATGGTTTTTCCCCTGATCACTGCCTTGCAACCTTCCCATAATATTCCGGATGATACCTCACCATTATCATTGAGGTCAATGTATTCTTTAATATCTGCTTCTAGCCTAGTGACTATTGCTGGGTCTGCTAGCAACGAGTCATTGAAGCGCCATTGTGGCTTCTCCAAGTTTCGTGTTTTCCTTTTTATCTCCAGCACCACCGGAGCATGGTCTGACCACGTCCTAGGATGTATCTGGATATCTTCTACAGTGGACATTAAAGTCGGTGGCCCTAGCCACAGGTCTATGCGAGATTGAGATTTATGTACCGCCGAATAATATGTATACCCTCTCGCTTGCGGATTGATCTGCCTCCATATGTCCAATATCTGCCATTGTCTCATAAATTTGTGTAATTGGGCCCGGTCAGCTTGTGAGTATCGAATCCCCTGTGTGGTGTTGTCTAACATGGGATGCAGCGTAAGGTTAAAATCTCCGCCAATCAATAGGGTTCCCTCAATATATTTAGTAAGAAGTATCGACAAGTCTAGATAAAAGGCCCCTTGTTGGTCGTTGGGCGCATAGATATTTAACAGCGATAATATCTCCCCCTCCGTTTTCACTATCAACAACAGGTATCTACCCCCTTTGTCTCTGATCACACGCTGTACTTGCCAAGGGTATTTATGAGAGAGTACTATCAATACTCCATTCTTTTTTTTTTCCAGGTAGTTAGATGCAAAAAATATTTGCTGATTTCTCTTTGCACAGCATAGCCGTTCAGCCATCTGAACTAGGTGTGTTTCCTGAATGAATGCTATGTCTGCCTTCAGGCGTTGGATCTCTTTAAACATGAGCTGACGTTTTCCCGGTGAATTAAGTCCCTTTACATTAAGGGTCATACACGTTAGAATACTCATCCCCCCCTCATTACTGTTATGTCTAGTTCACTACATCGCCTCTGGTTCTGGACTGTACCTAGTTGTAATTCTCTCTCCCCGACCCTCAGTTTGATGATAATCTGAACTATTCCCCCCCAACTATTAACTCCCATACCCGCCATACCCTCCGTAAGACATCCCTGTATTATGCTCATAAGGATGTCAAAGAAGAAAGTGACCCCCCTCCCCTCATTTATTACTAGTAAACAGCTTGATCCCCACTTCATCAGGCAATTGAGTATTATATCTTTGTCAGGCCATTACTGCCTGTGTACATTGCCTTACACCATTTTTTTTTTTTTTTTTTTTTTTAATAGTCAGATTCAAATTATCATTTGCAACATTATATTCATCAGCTTAAGGTCTCTTATCTAGTTTCCCTGCAGCATGAACTGCGTTCTATTTTCGGGTTGTGTTTTCAGATCTTCTTAGCTGAGTATCAGAGTGCTGGCGCTGTAGCCGTCCCTTTCCTGCAGTAACTCGTTGCCAACGTGGTTTGTCTCCTGCTGATAGTTTCTGTTTCGTTGATGTCGCGATATCTCCACTTGGTCCGTCTTCCGGAAAAATCTCCGCTACTTCTGCGATGTCCCGGACCTGATGTTGTTTCCCATCTTTGTAAAATCTGAGTACAAATGGATGACCCCATCTGTACTTGATGCCTTTATCAGCCAGGAATTTCGTAAAGGGTCGAAGTTCCGCTCTTCGTTTCAATGTAGTAGTAGCCAAGTCCTGGTAACACTCTATATGATAGGAGTCCCATTTAAATCCTGGGGTGGTGCGCGAGGCCTGCATTATCTGCTCCTTTAGTTTAAAATCACTAAAGCAGGCAATGATATCCTTTGGACGGTTTGAGTTCATGCTGCCCAAGGCTCTGTGCGCTCGTACCAGTTGAATTTCTGTGGGATCTTTAATAATCTGGCGTTCCTTAAGCAATGCGCTAGCAATTTGTTTTATAGTCAGTTTGCAGTCTAGATATTGTGGCGTGTCGGGAAGGCCACGAAATCTCACATTGCATCGGCGACTGCGATTTTCTAGATCCTCTACTTTATCCCAGATCTGCTGAGTCTCCTGCTTGGTGTCCCGGAGTTGCGTGTCAAAAGCTTGGATTAGCTCAGTATGTTCTTCCAGTCGGTCCTCCGTTTCAGCTACTCTTATACCCAGCGCGCCAATTTCTCCGCGAAGTTCCGCCCCCAGCATAGTAATGTCCGCTCGCACTGCTGCTATGATATCTGCTTTTATTTCCTGTAGCCACCCCCGAATCTCCTGCATGCGGTTTTCCTCTGGTAAGTGTCCCTCGCCCGTGGCGAATAACGGTGGGGAAAGTTGCGTTGGGCTGCCCCCTCGGGAGTCTGGCTGACGCGGCTCAAGTGTTGGCGCGCTCATGTCCGCGGCTGGGCCCTTATATGCGAACGCTTGTAAATTGACTATCGGGGCTCTCAGGGCTCTGGAACTAGTCATATATCGCTTACCGCTGGTTTCAGATGCAGTTCTCGCGTACTTAGAGGTCGCGTTTGTGCAAGGTATTATCAGTGGGAGTCCTGATAGCTTGGGGCTAGTCGGAGCTCGTGGCTCAGGCAGCCATTTCGGGTGGTGACGTCACTTCCCTCTCCAATTGCTATTTCTTGTTTGAATTTGGATATTAAGGTAAGAACCGTTTCAGTGCTATGGGCCGAATGAAAGCCCGACTGCGATTCGTGCAGGATGGAGAATTTCTGAATATATTCGTTGAGTTGCGAGGTCACTCTGTTTTCCATCAGTTTTGTGATTAGAGGGGTGGAGGCAATTGGACAGTAGTTGGTAATATCATTTGCAGGTTTTTTGGTATAGGTGTTAGTAGGAATGTTCAGTGTTTTCCATGTCTCCTAGCAGATGGTGGATGGAGGGTGCAGCTTCTGTCTGGTGTATGTCCTGGTTGTCCAGGAATCAATTGAGCAGGAGGTTTGATCTGATTGTTTCCCACTTCTTCTCTGGAATGGATGACACCCATTGGTGCTGGGTGCCTCATCCCTCAGCAGCATTAAAGTTCAGTAACACAAGTATTCACAGAGAAGCATTTTCAAATCTTCGTATGTATTTTTCCAACAAAACTATTCCCACAGAAAAAGGAGGTGCAAGTGATCAAGCATGCTTTCACTTTGAGAACTGCTGTAAAGCTATAGGTAAAAATACTATGCACCCTTATCCCAATGCACACAGTTTGAAAACGTCTAGTCAAACAATTGTAAGAAAAAAACAGTCCAGTTTGCCTATAAGGTTGTCCTGTTTCAGCAGGGAAGAAGCCCAGTTCAGGGTCTCCTCAGTAAGCAGGTATATTGCCAATTCAACCTTCATTCCTTCACTAGGGAATTCTTATGGGTTCAAGGTGCGTCAGCATCCAATTGATCGATGAAATTTTAGAAGAATGCCAACTTACCATTTGAAGGATCCAATGGTAGCAGCATAGCAATCTCAGCAACAAGCAACACATAATGCAATGCCACCCACAAGAAGGTCTATATATTTGTTCAGGTTACATATTTATGCTTTTATCTGACACCAATCTAAATTCATGATCAAAGCAGAATCCAAAAAATAAGATATAATAAAAATACATACAAGACCATTTTCAAAAGCTTGTAAAATCCCACACTGAAAACTGTCTACTCTCTCTGCTGATAAAAGTATCTGTGCTGGATTAATGGGTAGGTTCAGGGATGGAAAGTACACACGGGCCTCCCATCTCAAGTACCAAGGCCCCATGGCTACCCTGTACCCACTTGTCCAGTCACTGGGATTTTCAATTGGTATTAGAGAAATAATTGTTCCAGCCCCAACCCAAGGCTTAATAATGTCCATAGATAGGTAGACACAAAGCAGGTAAGGGGTAAGAAGGGTCACAGGCAAGCAGGTCGATTTTCAGAAACAGAACACAAGACCAAAACTCTGTGTGAAGAAGCTGGGTAGTAAAGCTTATCTTTTCACTCCAGAAATATGGCCACTTGACGCCATATCTTGCCTGTTTGCACTGGCTCCCGGTTGAGGCTAGGGTCAATTTTAAAACATGTATGATAGTTTTTAAATTTTTAACTGGGATAGCTTTTCAGTATTTGATTGATCTCTTGCAACCTTTGTTAAAGGTCACTAATTATGGATTGCAAAATCAGGCCAAATTAAGTTACCCAGCTGTTGAGGGATTAAGAGGCTCATATTCAAAGCACATAAACTTACAAAATTATATAGGTTATTATCCAGCTTATTTTCGAAAGAGAAAGACGCCCATATTTCGACCCAAATCGGGAGATGGGCATCTTTCTCCCGTGTGCGACCAAATCGGTATAATCGAAAGCCGATTTTGGTCATCTTCAACTGCATTCCGTCGCAGGAACGAACAAAGTTGATGGGGGCATGTCAGAGGCGTGGCGAAGGCAGGACTGGGGCGTGGTTATCGGCTGAGGAGAGATGGGCGTCTTTAGCTGATAATCGAAACAAGGGCGTTTTTGACGAGAATTTGGTCCGCTTTATTTGGACCCTTTTTTTTCAGGTCCACGTCCCAAAAAAGTGCCCCAATTGACCAGATGACCACCGGAGGGAATCGGGGATCACCTCACCTGACTCCCCCAGTGGTCACTAACCCCCTCTCACCAAAAAAAAAACACTTTAAAAACTTATTTTCCTAGCCTGTATGCCAGCCTCAAATGCCAAACCCACCTCCATGACAGCAGAATGTGTTCTATCCTCTGACAGCCTTTCCCTGGTTCTGATGTGGCTCTCGGGTGAGTGTGACACCTTTTCTGTTAAGGGCACTGCAGAGTCACATCAGCAATGCATTGTGGTGGGTGTAGGGTATTGGGCTCCGTGATCCCACTAGCTTGTGTTAAATGCTCACGATGTTGGTAGTTGGTAGGCTCTACTCCCATGGTGCTTTTCCTCCTGCTTACTGGGTCAGAGTGTGCCCTGTTTTGTTTCCGGTAGTCCATGAGATAGTGGCCATTTTTGTAACATAGTTTTAGATCCCTTTCATGTGTTAGCCAAGTTACAGCACTTAGTTCTTCCCTTGAATGTTGCTGAAAGAGGGCATTGTACAGCATTCTGCCAGCTCTGACCTACTGCTAATCTCAGTACCAGGAAGACTCTTTGCCAGTGGGGCACAACCTCTGATCTGCAGTTAACTGTGAGTAAATGTGCTTATTCAAATAAAGGACTTTTTCAAAGAGATTAGTCTTCAGGTGTCAACTGGTGTGCCAATGTTATACAGCAGCAACAAGTCCTAGAGGCCTGCGTGTATGCAGGTCCCTGGAGCACTTTTAGTGGGTACCGCAGTGCACTTCAGGCTGGCGGACCCAGGCCCATCCCCCCCTCCACCTGTAACACTTGTGCTGGTAAATGGGAGGCCTCCAAAACCCACTGTACCCACATGTAGGTGCCCCATTCACCCCTAAGAGCTATGGTAGTGTTGTACATTTGTGGGTAGTGGGTTTTGGGGGAGGGGGGTTGGGGACTCAGCACCCGTGGTAAGGGAGCTATGCATGTGGGAGCATTTTCTGAAGTCAACCGCACTGACCTCTAGGGTGTCCAGTTGGTGTCCTGGCATGTCAGGGGGGCGAGTGTACTACGAATCCTGGCCCCTCCCATGACCAAATGGCTTTGATTAGGACGTTTCTGAGCTGGGCATTTTTATTTTCCATTATCGCTAAAAAAAACAAACGCCCAGCTCACAAACGACTAAATCCATGGCATTTTGGTCCATACAAACCGTATTTTCGAAACGAAAGATGGACGCCCATTTTTTTTCGAAAATACGATCTGTCCCACCCCTTCACGTACCCATTCTCGGACATAGACGCCCATGGAGATGGGCATTCGCGTTCAATTATGCCCCTCAATGGGGCTCATTTTCAAAAAAGAAATACGTCCAAAAAATGGCACAAAGCAGCAGATGGATGTTTTTCTTGCACAAACGGCCAAATCACCATTTTCGAAAACACATTTTTTTTTCTATGCAGTTCGTCTGCAGTGCATCCAAATCACAAGGGTGTGTGTCAGCAGTGCGTTGAAGGCGGGCTTTGGGTGTTCCTAAAACGTGGACGTTTTTCTGCCACAATGGAACAAAGCAAAAATGTCCAAAGCTAAAACCTTAACGTTTTGGTCTAGACCTGTTTTAGTAACAACTAAGTCACTAAAAAGTGCCTCAAATGACCACTGGAGGGATTAAGGCATGACCCCTCCTTACTCCTCCAGTGGTCACTGACACCCTTCCACATCCTAAAGATGTGAAAGAAACAGTACATACCAGAATCTATGATAGCTTCAGATATTGTGGCCAGTCCTAACAGAGAAGCAAGCAGGTAGTAGCCTAGTGGTCGGTGCAGTGCACTGTGAAGAAGGTGACCCACGCCCATAATCCACTCTAACATTATACTTTGGTGGAATGTGCTGGCCCTCCAAAACCCACCAAAAACCTACAGTACCCACATATAAGTGGCACCTGAAAGCTTAAGGGCTACTGTAGTGGTGTACAGTTCGATACTGTAGGGTTTTGGTGGGTTTTTGGAAGGTTCCCCACACAACATAAGGGGGTAACGGTGAGATGTGTACCTGGGTCCTTTTATGGGAAGTCACTGCAGTACCCCCTAGGGTGCCCCACTGCTCTGTTGGAATGTCTTTGTGGCCAGTCTATTAAGAATGCTGGCTCCTCCCACATCCCAATGGCTTGATTTTGTGTGTTTTTCACTTTTTTCTTGTTTGAAAATGGTAAAAAAAAATAGACGCACTAAGCACGACATCAGCAAATGACCATTTTCAAACAAAAAAAAAAGACAGCATTTTTCAGGTTCGAAAATGGCCATGTTCGCTACTGGATTTTTGGAAAATGCCCTTCTATGTAACTGTAAGTCTATGTGCTTTGAAAATAAGCACCATAGTCTTTTAAAGTTGCACGTTTTCTTTTCTATATTAGGCTGCACTGATATGGAATACATTCCATCTGTCTTTAAGTCGGATGCAGGATTATTTAGCTTTTAGTTTTCACAGCCTTTCTATCTTGTTTAAGGAGTTTTTGCTAAACTCATCCTGATTTTTTTTTGTTTTATTGCTTTAAAATTACTGGTTTTATATGGACTGCAATGTAACTGTTCCTAGAGTGTTCCAGCCCCTTGATTTGTAGTCCACGTTGAGCTGAGTAGGTACTATGTGAACTGTAAGCATTGAAATGTATTGCATTGTATTGCAACCCCTTTTCACTGGCCCTACAACCAAATCCAGATCCTCAGAAAGGCGGGAAGCAGCAGGAGAAAGGCTCCACCAGCCTGAGACAACCAAATTTTCACAACTGCCTCTGCCGGCAACCCGCTGCAGCATTTAGAGGACCTGAGTGGGGGAGGGGGTATGGAGAGATGCTAGACCTGCATGGGGGAATGGGGGATGGAGAGAGATTTTTATTTATTTCTTACATTTGTATCGCACATTTTCCCACCTATTTGTAGGCTCAATAAGGCTTACATAGTACCGGAGAGGCGTTTGCAGACTCCGGTGAGAACAAATACAAAGTAATGTTATGGTAAGATTAAGTTCACGTGCCATGGCCACATTGGGGAAACGTACATCGGAAGAGTTGAGTTTTGTCCATTACGTACTTTAGTTTTGTTGTGTTGCAGGGATCAGGCATTTACGTTGGATCGGTGGGGTATGCCTTTTTGAATAGGTTAGTTTTTAGTGATTTCCAGAAGTTTAGGTGGTCATACGTCATTTTCAAGGCTTTTGGTAGTGCGTTCCACAATTGTGTACTTATGTAGGAAAAGCTGGATGCATAAGTTGATTTGTATTTAAGTCCTTTGCAGCTTGGATAGTGCAGATTTAGATATGATCGTGTTTATTCTGATGTGTTTCTAGTTTGTAAGTCGATCAAGTCTGTCATGTATCCCGGGGCTTCACCGTAGATAATTTTGTGGACCAGGGTGCAGATTTTTAAGGCAATACGTTCTCTGATTGGGAGCCAGTGTAGTTTTTCGCGGAGGGGTTTTGTGCTTTCAAATCGTGTTTTTCCGAATATAAGCCTAGCTGCCATGTTTTGAGCGGTCTGGAGTTTCTTTAATGTTTGTTCTTTGCATCCTGCATAAATTCCATTAAAGTAGTCTACGTGGGTTAACACCATTTTTTTTTTTTTTTAAATATCAGATCCACAGGAGGGGGGATGGGGAAGGAAAGGGGGAAAGATGCTGGACTTTGGAGGGGGAAGAGATAGAAGAGAGGGAGTCCTGAAGCAAAGGGGAGGGGGAAAAGAGGGAGAGAGATGCTGGAGCCGGGGAGGAGGGGATGAGCAAAGGGAAGAGAGAGAGAGACATGGACCAAAAGAGAAGGGAACAGATACTGGACCTGTGGGGAGGGGGGGGGGGGGGGGGAAGCAGAAAAGGAAGAAAAAGAGAGAAAGACACCGGGACCAAAGGGGAAGGGAAAGAGAGAGAGCCAGATGCTGGACTAGTGGGGGGAGCAGAGGGGAAAGGGAGAGAGAGACAAACTGGATCAAAAGTTGGAGGGAAAGAGAGAGGCCAGACCACAGAGGGTGGGTGAGCGAGGGGCACAGGAGGAGAGGAAGATGGACATGGGGGGTGGGGGGACAGGGACACAAAAGAGATACTAGCTGTAGAGGGAGAATAGGGACAGAGACACAGAGGGGCAATACTAGGCACAAGGGGAGGGATAGGAACACAGAAAGGGATGCTGGACAAAGCAAGATAGGGATACAGAGGAGAAATGCTGAACATGGGGAGAGGATAGGGAAAGGGAAACAGAGTGGAAATGTTGGACAGGAAAGATAGGAACACAAAGGAAAATGGATGGTGGGCACAGACAAAGAAGAAATGGCAAAAGGACAGGAGACTCTGGAGAGAGTTAAGAAAAAAAATAGAGAAAAGTGGAAGAGAAACACTAGGACCAAAGCAATGCTCAGACAACAAAATAATTTTTTCTGAATGTATTTATTGCAATGTGTCAGCTTTGGAAAATGTGCATTCCCCGGTACCTTGAGAGTCATGGTGTTATAGGTAGCCCATCTCAATTTTTCCACTGGGGCCCATTCAGTCCTAGTTACACTACTGAGCTCTGTTATATAAACAGAGTTTACTGGGTGTACTGGACATAATTACAAGCTATTGGGTTCCAGTATCCCCTAGTACTCACCAAAGAAGCAGTAGATGACACCGAAGAGGCAGCACATGGCGCAGACCACGGAAGGGACAATGTCATACCTGCGCTGGATCTCCTGCTCACAGTTCTGCAGCCACTCATTGCCCATGTCTTGAGGAAGCAGTTTCAAGAGAAGGGACTGCACTGTAGATGTCATGGTCTGCCCCCAAACATCCCCAGGCATGACTGTTACAGGGAGCTCCATATAAGGATCAGGAGGAACCTGCGAAAAGGACAGACAGGTCAGATCTCCAGAGTAAGGCTACAGGACAACATCACCTCCTCAATCACAGGATTTGGTTACTACTAGTCCTACCCTTCCTATGCACCAAAATAACTACAGACCTACAAACACCTGCAGAGTCCATGTCTTCAAATCTAGGCTAAAAGCCCACCTTTTTGAAGCTGCTTTTAACTCACTTGTTCAGTACCCATATTTTATCATTCCCACCTTGGTAATTCCCTTATCCCTTATTTGTCCTGTTTGTCCTGATTAGATTGTAAGCTCTGCCGAACAGGGACTGTCTCTTCATGTCCAGTGTACAGTGCTGCATATGTCTAGTAGTGGTCATAGGAGCCAACTTTTCAAAATGATTGGGGGTGCTGAAATTTTTTTTTTTTTACAGGTGGTGCATTCCCCGTCCCCCCTCCCTCCCCTGTCCCCTGACGCCCTTCCACCTCCTTTCGAATTCCAGGCCCCCCTCCCTCCCAGTTCCAGGGTCCCCCCTCTGAGTTCCAAGGGTCCCCCCTCCAAGTTCCAGGGTCCCCCCTCCCTCCCAGTTCCACAGGGTCTCCTTCCCTCCCAGTTCCACAGGGTCCCCCCTCCCTCTGAGTTCCACAGGGTCCCCTCTCCCTCCAAGTTCCACAGGGTCTCCCTCCCTCCGAGTTCCACAGGGTCTCCCCGTCCTCCCTCCCTCCGAGTTCCACAGGGTCCCCTCCCTCCAAGTTCCAGGGTCCCCCCTCCCTCCCAGTTCCACAGGGTCTCCCTCCCTCCCAGTTCCACAGGGGCCCCCCTCCCTCCGAGTTCCACAGGGTCCCCTCTCCCTCCGAGTTCCACAGGGTCTCCCTCCCTCCTAGTTCCACAGGGTCCTCCCTCCCTCCGAGTTCCACAGGGTCCCCTCTCCCTCCGAGTTCCACAGGGTCCCCCCGTCCTCGCTCCCTCCGAGTTCCACAGGATTCGGCAGTGGTTTTGGTGGTGAAGTGGGATCAGTAGATTAGTGCTATGCCTCCGCCTCTCTTTTCCTTTCTGGTCCAGTGTGTGATTTTGTATCCTGGGGGGCACAGGTCTAGGATTATGGGGTCTTTTTGGTCGTGGATCCAGATTTCATTGATGAAGAGTAGGTCAAGGTCTTCTGCCATGATCCAGTCTGTTAGTATTGCTGTTTTGTTTACTGCGGATCTGGCGTTGATGTAGCCCACTTGGATTGTTTGGAATGGGTCTTCTGCGTTTGGTGTTGTGTGGACTTTTATTAGTTTTCGTTTCTTTGTTGGGGCGAGTTTGTTTGGACCCTTCTTTGCATTCTTTGTTGATTGTCCACATGTTGATGTTCTTCCTTTGTTTGGGATGTAGTCAGTTTGATGAGGTGTGGTGTATCTGATCAATCTTTGATTATTGTACAGTATGTGTATAATGTTACTGTCTGCAAGAGGGGTGGTTAGTGTAAAGTGGATCAGTGATAAGGAGTAGATTACTAGGAGTAGTTTGAGGGTATTCATTTTAGTTTCTATTCACTGTGAGCTAGTAATAGGGCTGTGTTCTGATGATTGGATACGTGGTGATATTTTTGTTGTTATTTGGAGTGAGCCTGTTGTTCTGATCTTGTGTGTTATTTCAGCTTGCCTTTCTAGCTGTTGAGATCAGTGCTGGATTAGGTTTCAATGATAAGTTAATTAGCAGGGAAGGTGGGAGGGAGAAGAGTCGTTCAGAGTCAGGGTCCTCCTTTAATCTGTCTCTTAGCAGCTTTAAGTTTCCATCCCTCCTTCCTCAGAGAATCTTCAGGGCTCCTATTTCTGGCTTTGGCTGGTGGTGGGGGAGGGGGCAACCAGGGCTCCTTCAGTTAGTTTGCAGGGGGGTGTCACACATGCAACCTAAAGAACTCGAGTTGGAAGGTTCCAGCTTCAGAGTATCTTCAAGGAATTAAAAGGGAGGTGTCATACATGCAACATAAAGAACTCAGGTTGGGCGATTCCTTCTCACTCTGATCCTGCTTCAAGGTTTCTGATCAATTTTGCAATAGACATTTTAAGTTAGTTTCAGTTCAGAGGTGTTGCACTTGGTTATGCTCATATTAGCCCTCTCCTCAAGTCACTTCACTGGCTTCCTATCCGTTTCCGCATACAGTTCAAACTCCTCTTATTGACCTATAAGTGCATTCACTGTGCAGCTCCTCAGTACCTCTCCACTCTCTTCTCTCCCTACATTCCTCCCCGGGAACTCCGTTCACTGGGTAAATCTCTCTTATCTGCACCCTTCTCCTCCACTGCTAACTCCAGACTTCGTTCCTTTTATCTTGCTGCACCAAATGCCTGGAATAGACTTCCTGAGCCGGTATGTCAACCTCCATCTCTGGCCGTCTTCAAATCTAAGCTAAAAGCCCACCTTTTTGATGCTGCTTTTAACTCCTAACCCTTATTCACTTGTTCAGAACCCTTATCATCCTCACTTTAACATTCCCTTATCTCTTGTTTGCCCTGTTTGTCTGTCCTAATTAGATTGTAAGCTCTGTCCAGCAGGGCCTGTCTCTTCATGTTCAAGGGTACAGTGCTGGCTGCGTATGTCTAGTAGCGCTTTAGAAATGATAAGTAGTAGTAGTAGTAGTTAGGGAAAGGTACTTGAATGACAATAGGAAGGTGCTTGACTTAACTGCTTTTTGGAATGTGATCGGTGAGGAATGCTGCCTCTTAGACACTGGTTTTAAACTTCCACAGTATCTTCTGCTTTTTCCCACCCAGCTCCCTAATAAATGTGCTAAACAGTCCCAAACATTGCTTTCCCTGGCTAAAATTTCGCCTGTGTGCAGACCTCTGTTAATATCCAAACAGACACAAGCATGGTTGCTTGATTCAGTTTCCTTCTGGTTTGACCAATTCATACAGATCTGCCTCTTCACAGCTTAATTTTCCTGGTTTGATCAGATGCAGTGCAGAAGGCTCTCCCAAGGGTACCCCCATCTTCCTCTGCAACTATTTAGTCTCTACCTTGGTTTTTTGCTATATAGTATTACCTTGGGACATCAGCAGACACCCGGAGACTTTGCCGCGTCCTTCATTGAGAAAGCACTTATACTTTACTCATGGTCGGATGTTCAGAGGTGTGCCCCAGGGCACAGGGACTCGGGCTGTTCCCAGGGTGGATGTCAGCTGCTCCCACCACTGCGGCCGTCTTTGTGGCGTGTTACAGTGCAGGCTGGCCGTGTGCTGCCCAGGTCCTCGTGTCGCGGCTCGGGATTGCTGTCAGGAGTTGTCTACCTCTCCCTGCAGACTTGGGTGGGTGGCCGGCCAGCGCCCCTTTCGGTGTGCAGCGGAGGTTGGGGCGCTGCTGCCTAGCCAGCGATGCCGGAGGTGCGGATGGGCGCCGAGGTCCGGTCCGGGGTAGCGCCGCGGCCCTGAGGCAGGGAGGAATCTGCGGTCGGCTCTCAGTGCTGACCTATCCGAGGAGGATGTCTGTGAGATGCACGTGAGGTGTCCTGGGTTCAGCGGCGTCTTCCATTCCAACTCCCAGGTAAGACCGTCCTTCCGGGCTGTGGGTGGGCGCCAAGGTCTGGTCAGGGTTGTTTTGTTCCATTATGGCTGAAAAACATCTAAATCTTAGGAACGCCCAAGTCCCGCCCTGAACACGCCCCTGAAATGCCCCCTTGAGATCTGGACGAACTTCTGATGGACTTCAGAGAAAAACATCTAAAAAGAGGTTTTGAAAATACTGATTTGGACGTTTTTGTGAGAAAAACGTCCAAATGCAGACTTGTGTCAATTTTTGGAGATTTTTCTCTTTTGAAAATGAGCCTAAGTGTACCAAAGCCCAACACAGGCTGGTTCCAATTGACCGGGAAACCCAAACAGAGAAAAAGGAATCTGTTCCCCACCCTAGCAAAAATGTGTTTAATGGAAGATTTATTACATAAGGACATAAGAGAAGCCATACTGGGTCAGATCAATGGTCCATCTAGCCCAGTATCCTGCTTCCAACAGTGGCCAATCCAGGTCACAAGTACCTGGCAGAAACCCAAATAGTAGCAAGATTCCATAATACCAATCCCAGGGCAACCAGTGGCTTCCCCATGTCTGTCTCAATAGCAGACTAGGAACTTTTCCTGCAGGAACTTGTCCAAACCTTTCTTAAACCCAGATACACTAACCGTTGTTACATATCCTCTGGCAAAGAGTTCCAGAGCATAACTATTCATTGAGTGGAAAATATTTCCTCCTATTTATTTTAAAAGTATTTCCAAGTGACTTCATTAAGTGTCCCCTAGACTTTTTACTTCTGGAAAGCGTAAAAAATCAATTCACTTCTACTCATTCTACACCACTCAGGATTTTGTAGACCTCAATTATATCTCCCCTCATCCGTCTCTTCCAAGCTGAAGAGCCCTAACCTCTTTAGCCTTTCCTCATATGGGAGGGGTTCCATCCCCTTTATCATTCTGGTTGATCTTCTTTGAACCTTTTCTAATTCTGCTATATCTGGATACTAGAGGGAACACCCAGAGGATTTCTTAATATAAACCTACCCTGGAGTCCCCACATCTATTCAGGCCAATACACTTTTTCATGCTGCAAAGTTAGAAATTGATTAGGAGAGGGGGAGGGGAGAAGAGCACAAAACTGGAGGATGTCTGGAAAGATAGTAATTTTAATCAGAATTCAATAAATGGTAATCTCTCAAGTAGCCTTCATTCCTTCTATGCAGTTATTATGATCTAAGAACTGCACAGGCTGTAAGGTTTTGGGATCTTCAAAATCTTTGGTTTGATCATTGATGTAGACCATGAAACACTAGAAAGTTCACTTTCCAACATCTTCCTGTGTTCTTCTTTAACAGACGTAGATCATAAAAACAGTAGCAATTTCACTCACTATTTTGAATTCCCTATAAACTTCAGATAAGTGTTCATATACATCTTTTCCCTCCTAAGGTATATTGAAATGACAATATAAGATCAATATCTTGTTTATCAAGCAATTTATGTTAAATGATAATGTTCTTATATTACAGGAATCCTGTATACAAGGCATGGAGCCAAACAAGCTTAGTGGAGATTAGATGGCAACACCAGTAATGGAATGCAAAGTCAGTGCTGGGCAAAATTCTGTAGTCTGTGCCCTGAAAATGGCAAGGATAATTTGTAAAGCAGTTTTTATGCACTGCTATGTATTTCTCCTGATGAAGATAGCGAAACAGAAGGATTTCCTGAGAAACAAGGAAATTGGACATTTTTGCCAGAAGGATAATATAAATTGGACACTATAATTTTGGAGAAACCCCACAGACTGTGAAAATCTTATGAGGCTGCACTTCTGTCAGGACAATTTGGATGTTCTGAGCTAAGTAAAGTTTACTTTTTGTCAGAATTAGAAGCCATTCATTAGTAAGGATGGAAGTTTAAGCAATTCTAGCAATGTTATTATAAGAGTTTTTGCTCTATTTTGAGTTTTCTTTACTTGCAGGAAGGCTTCTCTTTTTGAATGAGGATTTTAGTCTAGTGAGGGATTGCTAATTAGTGTCTATTTGGGTGATTTATATTCATAGTCAGATTTAGTGTTGAGGGTATTTGGATCTGTATTGTGTTAAATTGTGTTACCCTCCCTTCTGTTTTTTAAACACAGACTTTTCTCCCACTTTTTTTTTTGTTACATTTGTACCCCGCGCTTTCCCACTCATGGCAGGCTCAATGCGGCAGGCAATGGAGGGTTAAGTGACTTGCCCAGAGTCACAAGGAGCTGCTTGTGCCGGGAATCGAACTCAGGCCACTAGGCCACTCCTCCACTCTTTACAATTTTTGAAATATTCTGGGAGTTTTTCTCTGTGCTTTTTTTCGGAAAGTAGTGGAAGCCTGTGATGGTAATATCTACAGTGGAGCATAAAAGTCAGGCTCCCTGTTACACTGAGGCTATTTTTTAAAATTTAAAATATTTTATCTTTCAGATCTGAATCCCCATTGTGACACTATATTGGAGTGATGTGTTTGATAGTTTCTTTGTTACAACTACACACTCGTTGCAGATTGTTTATTTGTAAGGATAAATCAAGATCAAGTAGACGTATCAAACCTTATACTACGAGTTTATTTTGTTGGGCAGACTGGATGGACCGTACAAGTTTTTATCTGCCATCATCATCTACTATGTTACATTTATTTCCTTCCTATAGTTGGAACTCACTTGCTGTCTTCAGGTTAAGTAGAAGTCCTAACACTTTTCTTTTGTGTTTAATACATATATACTACCTTATCCTTTTATTAAGCAAATATTATTCTTTAAATAACCTTAATTATATGACAAGGGCTTTAAGTATTTGTATCAGCTTTCACTTTAGTAAATATTACTGTAATTACATTGCTTATTATTTTGTAGCTATTATCAAGATAAGCACATGACTTATGTTATCAAAGACATTTATATTCATTAATGTTATTTTTTTTTCAACAGACTATGAGAAGTATCTTTATTCTGTTCTGTATTACGGGTGGTGTTCCCATGATGCTCTCTTCTTAACTTTGCTTACCCGAATACATAATAATAGCTGATGCTTAGCATTAGCTTCCAATATATCTGGTGTTCTCAGGGTTTTATCTCTTAGGGCCCTGTTTATTAAGCAGTGCTAAGGGTTCGTTAGCATTTTTAGCATGCGCTAAATGCTAAGTCCCCCACAGGAACAAATGAGTGACTCTAGCGTTTAGCGTGCAGTAAAAACGCTAGCGCAGCTTAGTAAACAGGGCCCTTAAGGTAAAAGGGTTCAACAACCCTATAAAACGGAAAAAAATATTGGATTATGTGTCCTGTTTAATTCCAGACATTATGTTTCAAGAAACACAGCTCTCTTATCAGGAATCAATGAAAATTAAAAACAAATAGTCAAGCTACACTTTATTTTCACTATCAATAAACAAGAAAAATGGAGTGTTAATTTTGATACGTAGTAATATCCTTACTATCGAAATCACTGGATTCTGAAGGTCGTTGGGTGAAATTAAGATTGGATATTAGTGGTCAATCTTATTGTGTTCTCAACCTATATGAACCTAATAATGATCAGCCTGAGGTTTTTGCTTTGTTTTTGTTTTTTTTTTCATTCTATTCCTGATTTAATTGCCATGGAAGGGAAAGCTTCTTGGATCACTAGAGGAGATTTTAGACAGGTGGTTGAAATCTGCATACACAAAGGATGCTAACTGGCACTATGTAAGTCTATTTTTGTGTATGTTTACTTGTACCCTTCCCAGGTGATAGGCAAGCTATAAATATAGCAAATAAATAAATCATAGACTGTTCTTACAGCTCTGATAAAGGGAAATTAATTGGTTGATCCTTGAATAAAGCAAAAGTACTACCTGTAACAGGTGTTCTCTGAGGACAGCAGGTTTTGTATTCTCACAAGTGGGTGACACCGACCCATGTCGCCTGGTCCGGGATTTATAAAAGTATAAATACAGCTTTCTGGAGTGCAAGACACGCTCAACCACGCATGCACGAGTGCGTTCCCACCCGCCACAAGAACATGGTCGCCTCAATTTTATACTACAGCAAAAATAAAGTAAACATAACAAAGGAGACAACTCCAAGGGGAGTTGGGAGGGGCTGTGAGAAAATAAAGCCTGCTGTCCTCGGAGAACACCTACTACAGCTAAGTACCTTAGCTTTCTCCTAAGACCACCAAAAACAACAAACATTGGTCAACTGGGCCTCGAAACGGCGAGGACATAACACAGATTAACCTGAAACTATATACAATCTCAATGAGAGTGCAGCCTGACGCGTCGGGTATCCTGCTCAAGGCAGTAGTGTGATGAGAATGTGTGGACTGAAGAGTACGTCGCAGCCTTACAAATTTCTTCATTGGAGGCTGACCTCAAGTGGGCTACCAACACAGCCATGGTTCTGACATTGTGAGCTGTGACATGAATCTCTAGGGCCAGCCTAGCCTGGGCATAAATGAAGGAAATGCAATCTGCCAGCCAATTAGAAGTGGTGCGTTTCACGATTGTGACCCCCATTCTGTTGGGATCAAAAGAAACAAAAAGTTGGGTGGACTGTCCGTGGGGCCTGGTCCTCTCCATGTAGTAGGCCAATGCTCTCTTGCAATCCAAGGTGTGCAAGCTGCTTTTGCCAGGATGGGCATGAGGTCAAGGAAAGAATGTTGGCAAGACAATCAACTGGTTCAGATGGAACTCTGACACCACCTTCGGCAGGAACTTAGGGTGAGTGTGGAGGACTACTCTGTTGTGAAGAAAATTAGAATAAGGTGCATCCACCACTAAGGTCTGAAGCTCCCTGACTCTACAAGGTAAAGTAACAGCCACCAAGAAAACGACCTTCCAGGTCAAGTACTTCAGCTGGCAGGAACTCAGTGGCTTGAAAGGAGCTTTCATCAGCTGAGTGAGAATGACATTGAGATCCCATGACACTGGTAGAGGTTTGACATGGGGCTTTGACAAAAGCAAACCTCTCATAAAACGAACAACTAGAGGCTGTCAAGAAATGGACTTAATTTCTACACTTTGATGATAAGCACTAATTGACTAAGGTGAACCCTTACAGAGTTGGTCTTTAGACCAGACTCTGACAGGTGTACAAGGTATTCAAGCAGGGTCTGTGTAGGGCGAGCAAGAGGATCTAGGGCCTTGCTCTCATACCAGTCAGCAAACCTCCTCCATTTGAAAGAATAACACCTTAGTGGAGTCTTTCCTGGAAGCCAGCAAAAACCCGGGAGACACCCTCCGAAAGACCCAAGAAAGCGAATTCTAAGCTCTCAACATCCAAGCTGTGAGAGCCAGAGACTGGAGATTGGGCTGTAGAAGTGACCCCTCGTTCTGTGTGATGAGGGTCAGAAAATACTCCAATCTCCACGGTTCTTCGGAAGGTAACTCCAGAAGAAGAGGGAACCATATCTGTCGCGGCCAGAGTGACACGATCAGAATCATGGTTCCATGGTCTTGCTTGAGTTTCAACAAAGTTTTGCCCAGTAGAGGTATGGGAGGATACGCATACAGAAGACCTGTCTCCCAACTGAGGAGGAAGGCATCTGACGCTAGTCTGTAGTGGGCCTGAAGCCTGGAACAGAACTGAGAGACTCTGTGGTTGATTTGAATGGCAAAAAGATGCACCAAGGGGGTGCTCCACGCTTGGAAGGTCTTGTGGGCTAGGCCCATATTGAGAGGCCACTCGTGCAGTTGCATTATTCTGCTCAGTCTGTCAGCCAGGGTATTGTTTTTGCCCGCCAGATAAGTGGCTCAAAGGAACATGTCATGTTGGCGAGCCCAATGCCACATTCGGACGGCCTCCTGACACTGAGAGAATGATCTGGTGCCCCCTTGCTTGTTGGTGTAACACACTGCAACCTGATTGTGTTTGAATGAGTACAATTTGAGGAGACAGACGATTTCTGAAAGCCTTTATAGTGTTCCAGATCGCCCGGAGCTCCAGGAGATTGATCAGAAGATTTGTTTCCTGGGTGGACCAAACACCTTGGGTGTGAAGCCCATCTACATGACCCCCCCCCCCCCATACCAGGAGAGATGCATCCGTTGTCAGCACTTTTGTGGCTGAGGAATTTGGAATGGAAGTCGCAGAATCAAAATGGATCGGACTGTCCACTGCTGAAGAGAGCGTACAAGCTCTGGGGACACTTGGATGACATCTTCCAGTCTCCCCACAGCTTGATACCACTGAGAAGCCAGGGTCCATTGAGCCGACCTCATGTGAAGACGTGTCATGGTAACATACACTGTGTAAGCCATGTGGCACAACAATCTCAACATCTGCTGAGCTGTGACCTGCTGAGAGGCTCGAATCTTGGAAGCAAGTGCGACAAGTGTCCACTCTCATCTCTGGAAAGCAGGCTTGAACCTTTTGTGTATCAAGCAAAGCTCCTATTAATTCCAATCACTGAACAGGGTAAAGATGGGACTCGGGGTAGTTTAAAACGAACCCTATTAGGTTGAGCACCCAAATAGTAATTCGCGTGGACTCCTGATATCCATCCGGAGATGTGCTCTTTACCAGTCAATTGTCAAGATATGTTGCAGCATCACTATGCAGACTCCCAGTCTGCATAGTGATGCTGCAACTACCACTAGACATTTGGTGAAGACCCTGGGAGTTGATGCAAGGCCAAAAGGCAACACGCGGTACTGAAAGTGATGTGTTCCAAGCCGAAATCGAAGATACTTCCGGTGGGCTGGAAGCATCAGGATGTGAGTATATGTACCCTTTAAATCCAGAGAGCATAGCCAATCGTCTTTCTGAATCATTGGGAGAAAGGTGCCAAGGGAAACCATCCTGAACTTTTCTCAGACTGGGAATTTATTCAGGGCCCTTAGGTCTAGGATGGGACGCATCCTCCCTGTTTTCTTCTATACAAGGAAGTACCTGGAATAGAAACCCTGCCCTTCTTCCCTGGTGGAATGGGTTCAAACGCATGGGCCTTCAGTAGGGCGGAAAGATCCTCTGCAAGTACCTGCCTGTGCTAAGAGCTGAATGAATGAGCTCTCTGTAAGCAATTTGGAGGTCTTTGATACCAACTGAGTGCACATCCCAGATGGACTATTTGAAGAGGTTATAAGGGCCACCTTTTGTGAAAAACCTTCAGCACCCCCAACCGGCAAGTCGTCCAGGACAGACACTTTTACTGCGGCTATGCTCTGCTGGAGCCAGTCAAAAACTCATCCCTTGCTTTGACTGGGGAGCAGCAGGGGCCGTAGGTGCATTCTAATGACGGGAATGAGTGCGCTGGGGCTGAGCCTGAACAGGTTGGCGAGCCGAGGGGTTTTCTAAAGCGATCACACCCATGCAGGCTCCTGTCTCGCCGATTCTGGACTTTTTGCAGGATGGTGTACAAATAGGCTTGGCCTATAATTCTCTGCGGGTGCAAGTGGCAGCGTTGGCCTCCCTTCGTGGTAAGGTTGAAGGCGTGTCTTTAGCTGCTCATCCAGATGTGGCACGGTTTCTTAGTGGGGTGCTTCAGCTCCGGCCTTCCGTGCGAGCACCCTGTCCAGCTTGGAACCTGGGGCTAGTTTTGAAGGCCCTGCAGGCTTCTCCTTTTGAGCCGCTTCGGCGATCATCGGAGAAAGATTTGACACTAAAGGCCGTTTTTCTTGTGGCCATTACTTTGGCGAGACGGGTGTCAGAGCTCCAGGCGCTGTCCTGTAGAGACCCATTTCTGCAATTCTCAGAGTCCGGGGTCACGGTTCAGACCGTGCCTTCCTTCATGACTAAGGTGGGTTCAGCGTTTCACCTAAACCAGCCTATTTTCTTGCCCTCCTTTGATAAGGAGGAGTTTCCAGAATCTTTTGGGCAGTTGCACCTGTTGGATGTGCGCAGGACTCTGCTGCAGTATCTGCGAGTTACTATCTCTTTCAGGATCTATGATCATCTGTTTGTTTTGCTATCAGGTCCTCACAGAGGGTCTCCAGCGTCTAAAGCCACTATTGCCCACTGGCTCAAAGAAACTATCTTTTCAGCTTATCTGCTTGCCGGCTGGTCTCCGCCTGTAGCCTTTAAGGCGCATTCTACCAGAGCAATTTCTTCCTCTTGGGCTGAAACTGGAGCACTCTCTCATCAAGAGATATGCAGTGCAGCAACATGGGCTTCTAAGCTCTCTTTTGCCCGACATTACAGGCTGGATGTGGCTGCTAGGAGAGAGGCGCGTTTTGGAGCACAAGTACCAGCGCGTGGTGTGACCTGTTCCCACCCTATATAGGGATTGCTTTGTTACATCCCATACGTAATGGCTTCATCTGCTTGATGACAAGGAAGGGAAAATTAGGTTCTTACCTTAGTAATTTTCTTTCCTTTAGTCATAGCAGATGAAGCCATGAGCCCTCCCTGTATGATTGTCTGTATGCTGTGAATCTGTTTCAGGTTCTGTTCTTGTTTCCTGAAGTTCCTTCCTTGGGAGAAAGTTGGAAAACAGTCTTCAGGATTCATGTTCACTTATAGGAGGATGAGTCCATTCCCTCCAGTTTATGTTTTGGAGGATGAGTTTATTACCTCCAGGAGGTTGCGTGTATCTCCTCCAGTTATACAATAAGAAGGACGAGTTTATTCCCTCCAGGAGGATGTGTTCATTCCCTTCTTTTGAGTTCATGCCCTTGTTAAGGGGCCATTGTTCGCTGTGAGGAAAGTTCATGTTATTCCCATTGCAGTTTGCCATACTGCTTTGGAAGCTTCAAATACTGAAGAGGCAGTGGAGCTGGCTGGTTGATGGACACAACTCCCGCCCCCCACCCCCTCCCAGCAAGGGACATCCACCAACCGCTGATGAACAGAATTTTCCAAGTCAGAAACACACAGCCATGAGAGTCTATGCATTGCTATACTTTGAACAGAGATCCTGGACCCCACATTAAAAGTGTTGTAAGTGCCCCTGGCCAAGAACTTTCGACACGCCTTCTGCTGCGTGATCAACTGGCAAAAAGGCTCGGCGTGCTCTGGAGGGAGCGTGTCAACCGAGTCTGGCAGCTGTCACACTGAGTTTCACAAGTAGACGCTCGTGAAGAGCTGGTAGGATTGTATTCAGGAGATGAGCATTGAAGACTGGTACATCTTCCTCCCTTCCCAGACCCTCCTTATGACTTTCAGCAAGTCATGTAACACTCTACTGCTCAGCTACAAGCTGAAGTGGAATTTGAATCTAGGTCCCTTGGTTTCCAGTCCAATGCACTAACTATTAAGGCTACTCCTCAGACCTGCATGCTGCTCTATTAAGAATGTCCATAATATCTGAAGCTGTCATCCAGACTGGTAACTCGTAACTGGTTTTACATTCAGGGGAGAGGGAAGGAGACAGCAACCACTGGGGAATTAAGGCGGTGTCATGCTTTAATCCCTCCAGTGGACAGCTGCTCAACCAGAGCACCTTTCTATAACCTTGCATCTTTCTGTAACCTGGATGTGACACATGCCAGGTCTAAATCACAACGCTCATCTATTTAGACTTGGACATTCCTTCTCCTTCTTTGATAGGAGTTGGAAATCCATATTTTGAGCCCTCCCTAGTCCTGCCCAATAACGCCCAGACCATGCCCCCTTGCCATATGGATGTACTGCAGTGTCAGACATCCAAATCCTGCCTTTGTAAAATTGGGATGCAGCCATCCATGTAATATGGATGTCTAAATGCCAGTATTCAGACATCCAAAACAAGAATAGATCTTCTAAAATAACCACCACAGTTACATATTAAATAACGGCAGATAAAGACCTACACAGTCCATCCCGAGGGAAATATTCCGTAACTTGGTACAATCCATGGTACTAAGCCATTTGGACTACTGCAATGGAATTTATGCGGGATGCAAAGAACAAATCATAAAGAAACTCCAGACAGCACAAAACACAGCAGCCAGGCTTATATATGGAAAAACGAGATTCGAAAGCGCCAAACCACTACGAGAAAAACTACACTGGCTCCCAATCAAAGAACGTATTGCGTTCAAAATCTGCACCCTGGTTCACAAAATCATCTACGGAGAAGCCCCGGGATACATGACTGACGTCATAGACCTACCAACCAGAAACACATTTATTTATTTATTGCACTTGTATCCCACATTTTCCCACCTATTTGCAGGCTCAATGTGGCTTACACAAACCTGTTATGGCGTTGCCATTCCAAGGTAAAAGATACAATTGGTGTTACAAAAGATCATGGATGACAATAAGAACTGGAGAAATAGTTATAGAAAGAAGGCTTTTAAGGAAGGGAGGAGTGATGAGATGTTGTAGTTAAGCTATGGATTTTCGAGGTAGGCTTTGCTGAAGAGATATGTTTTCAGAGATTTGTGAAAGTTAGTTATTTCGTTGATTGCTTTCAGGTTAGTTAGATCAACAAGAACATATCTAAATTTCCATCACCCAAGCTGCAAAGGACTCAAATACAAATCAACCTATGCGTCCAGCTTCTCCTACATAAGCACACAACTATGGAATGCACTACTAAACGTCATAAAAACAATGCACGACCTAACAAACTTCCGAAAATCACTAAAAACCAACCTGTTCAAAAAGACATACCACAATGATCCATCCTAAATACCAGACAACACAAAACCGAACTCTCTATACTTGACTGCTTCATTTACTTTGTCACTAATGAACTTTAACGCAATACCACTTTATTTCTCATTCCTGAAATGAACTCTCTATACTTGACTGCTTAATTTACTCTGTCACTTTGAACTTTAATGCAATACCACTTTGTATTTCTCATTCCGAAATTGGCGATCGCCCTTACGGCATAATGTAAGCCACATTGAGCCTGCAAATAGGTGGGAAAATGTGGGATACAAATGCAACATATAAATAAATAAACGCATTACCAAGCGCTTTGAAAACAACATATGACTACCTAAATTTCCGGAAACTACTAAAAACTAACTTGTTCAAAAAGGCATACCCTAACAATCCAACTGAAATGCCTTAAACCGGTGGCACGTCGAAACCAAAGCTAGAACTGGACATAATTTAACTCTTACTCCTTACAATTCTCAATGTGTCTATCACACATTGACCTTTATCACAACCTCACTCTGTATTTGTTCAAACCGGTACTGGCGATCGCCTCTACGGTGCTATGTAAGCCACATTGAGCCTGCAAATAGGTGGGAAAATGTGGGATACAAATGTAACAAATAAATAAATACATCCAATCTGCCCAAAAAGAAAAACGTATAGCATATGGTATAATGAGATATAACATATGCATACTTGATCATGATCTATCCTGTGTCCTTTTCAAGGCACAGAGCATAGCAGTGTGCTCAGCACTGCCCATCAGTCCATCCAGTCTGCTTAAAAAGATAAACTCGATTCACATATGTAATGTATTGTAAAGTGTAATTTATAATCCACCAACTCCCATTAAGACCCAAAGCGAAGTACAAATTACATAAGTACATAAGTACATAAGTAGTGCCATACTGGGAAAGACCAAAGGTCCATCTAGCCCAGCATCCTGTCACCGACAGTGGCCAATCCAGGTCAAGGGCACCTGGCACGCTCCCCAAACGTAAAAACATTCCAGACAAGTTATACCTAAAAATGCGGAATTTTTCCAAGTCCATTTAATAGCGGTCTATGGACTTGTCCTTTAGGAATCTATCTAACCCCTTTTTAAACTCCGTCAAGCTAACCGCCCGTACCACGTTCTCCGGCAACGAATTCCAGAGTCTAATTACACGTTGGGTGAAGAAATATTTTCTCCGATTCGTTTTAAATTTACCACACTGTAGCTTCAACTCATGCCCTCTAGTCCTAGTATTTTTGGATAGCGTGAACAGTCGCTTCACATCCACCCGATCCATTCCACTCATTATTTTATACACTTCTATCATATCTCCCCTCAGCCGTCTCTTCTCCAAGCTGAAAAGCCCTAGCCTTCTCAGCCTCTCTTCATAGGAAAGTCGTCCCATCCCCACTATCATTTTCGTCGCCCTTCGCTGTACCTTTTCCAATTCTACTATATCTTTTTTGAGATACGGAGACCAGTACTGAACACAATACTCCAGATGCGGTCGCACCATGGAGCGATACAACGGCATTATAACATCCGCACACCTGGACTCCATACCCTTCCTAATAACACCCAACATTCTATTCGCTTTCCTAGCCGCAGCAGCACACTGAGCAGAAGGTTTCAGCGTATCATCGACGACGACACCCAGATCCCTTTCTTGATCCGTAACTCCTAACGCGGAACCTTGCAAGACGTAGCTATAATTCGGGTTCCTCTTACCCACATGCATCACTTTGCACTTGTCAACATTGAACTTCATCTGCCACTTGCACGCCCATTCTCCCAGTCTCGCAAGGTCCTCCTGTAATCGTTCACATTCCTCCTGCGACTTGACGACCCTGAATAATTTTGTGTCATCGGCGAATTTAATTACCTCACTAGTTATTCCCATCTCTAGGTCATTTATAAATACATTAAAAAGCAACGGACCCAGCACAGACCCCTGCGGGACCCCACTAACTACCCTCCTCCACTGAGAATACTGGCCACGCAATCCTACTCTCTGCTTCCTATCTTTCAACCAGTTCTTAATCCATAATAATACCCTACCTCCGATTCCATGACTCTGCAATTTCTTCAGGAGTCTTTCGTGCGGCACTTTGTCAAACGCCTTCTGAAAATCCAGATATACAATATACAATATACAATATCAACAACAATATCAACAACAATAATATGAATAACAAAAAAATTACTTACAAAAAATAATTTCTAAACAGGTAAGTTTTCAGCTCTTTTCAAAAGGAAGAATATAAACTGATAATTCTCAGCTCCTTTTTTAGAGATAACAAACTGAGCTATTCAAAATTTTTTTATAATGTACTCCTAATAGTGAGGGAAAATAAATTAAGCGGGTATCTATAACTCTTAACGAACAAATATTATTGGGAAAAGAAGACAAACCAATTAAATACAAAGGGCTTGTGCCTACAAAAACTTAAAAATCAAACACGCCAATTTAAACTGCACATCATCCAATGCAGACGAATCAACGAAGGAGAAGTTGTAGCCAACTTCTTTAGATGGAAAATCATCTTGGTGGCAGTGTTTTGAAGAAAGCTTTACAGAAATGGTTGAATACAAACTGTTACAATAATTCAAATAAAATAAGAGCCTGAACTAAAAACAAAACATATTCTTCCAAAACAAAGAATGTAGAGCAAAAAGATGTCATAATTTCAAAAAATCTGAACTAACAATACGATTAAGCTGAGGTTCAAATGATAAAGTGGTATCCAAGAGAACTCCCAGAACCTCAGAAACAGATTCAGCTTTCAACAATAATTCCCCAGGGATTGTCAAAGATGTTTCTCAGAGTGGTTTAACCAAAGTAGTTTTGTTTTACCCTTGTTGAGTTTGAAACTATGCCCCTAATAATTGGGTTATATTAAAGTAATGCTATATTTTACCTCTGATATGATAACACTTTTAGATCATCTTCAACAAGAACAAGAAGTAACATATCATTGAGATGTTAAAATGGAGGAGAGCATTGAGCCCCCTGGAACCCCTGCACTGTGGTACCCATTCGAGGACAGCCTATTTTTCACTTAAACTTATTTTGGGGTCCTTTTACGAAGGCACGCTGAAAAATGGCATGTAGACGTGTTTTGGCCGTGTGCAGAATAATTTTTTAGCGCACCTATAAAAAATGCCTTTTTAAAATTTTTGCTGAAAATGGACGTGCGGCAAAATGAAAATTGCTGCGCATCCATTTTGGGTCTGAGACCTTACCGCCAGCCATTGACCTAGCAGTAAGGTCTCACACGATAACCGGGCGATAATGGTCTACGCATGTAAAATGCTGATTACTGCCCACACGTCACAAAATAAAAATATTTTCCAGTGTGCGTAGTGGGCGTGTGTAAAAAATGAAATTACCTCATGGGCCACACGGTAGCCGGGTGGTAACTCTGAATTGCTGTGCGTTGGGCTCGCGTAAGCGTTTCCGCTGCTTAGTAAAAGGGCCCTATAATGTCTGTTAAACCAAAATTCTTGAAACCAATTTAAGACTCATCCAGAAATACTGAAACTACTTAGTTTGAACAGTAGAATTTCATAATCCACTATATCAAACGCTGCTGTAAGGTCAAATAGTAACAAAATCGTAACCTTGCCCCCTTCTAAATAATTTTTAGCATCTAAAACTAAAGAAAAGAATAATGCTTCAGTGCTGTGAAAGGGTCTAAACCCAAACTATAAAGGGCTTAAACAATTATACTGATCAAGAAACTTCATTAATAATTCTGCCACAATGTCCTCACATGTTTTGGCCAGTAAGGGAATACTAGCAACAGTTCAAAAACTAGAGGGTTGTGTTAAATCCAGCATTGTTTGTTTAGGAACAAGGGTTACTATTCCCATATGCATAATTGATTTTGCCATTTTCAGGGCACAGACCCTAGAAATCTGCCTGGCGCTGGTCTTATTCTCCACTACTGAATTTATTCCCCAACTACTGAAGTTGCCATCAAAGTCTACTGTAGCCCATCCAGATCTGTCAAGTCATAGGAATCTGGACTTATTTCCAAATTACTGGAATTGCCAGCTAAGCACCACTAAATTTGTTTTGCTTCCATTCTCTTTCCATCTAGGAATGTTTGAATTCCGTTACTGTTTTCATCTCCACTACATCCCATGGGAGGGCATTCCAGGCACCCACAGCCTCTCCGTGAAGGAGTACTTCCTGACGTTACTAAGTTGACCCCCTGCAACCTTAATTCATGTCCTCTAGGTCTACCACTTTCCTAACTCTGGACTCCATGAGAGAGCAAGACTTGACTAAACGGGCCTCAACAGGGCAGTCAATGCAGAATACGGCCTCCACTTTCCCTTTAGGATTTCCTGACTCAGAACAGCAGCATTGTATTCCTCAACCTGGAACCCAAGCTGGTTGCCATGCTTAACTACTGTGACAGTGACAGTCCTGAGCCTTGGGGCTCCTTACAACGTACATAAGAACATAAGAGTAGCTCGCCATACTGGGTCAGACCAGTGGTCCATCTTGCCCAGTATCCTGTTTTCCAAACAGTGGCCAAGCCAGGTCCCAAGTATCCGACAGAAACCCAAATCATGGCAACACTCCATACTACAAATCCCAGGGCAAGCAGTTGCTTCCCAAGTCTGTCTCAATAATAATACAACTGTGTAAATAGAGAAGAACACTTCTTCAAAGTCCCATCAACCCCTACTGTTCCCCAAATCCTAAGTCATCACCTCCTACTGTCACTGTTTCTCAAATCTTAGCTATCAACCCCACTCCTCCTCCTACTGTTTCCCAAATCCTAACTTATTACCTTCTGCTCCCACTGTTCCTCAAATATTAACCCATCACACCATACTCTCCCCCACACTGCTCCCCAATCCTAATCACCTCCTGTTCCCATTGATATCCAAATTCTGTCCATCACCCCCACTCCCTCCCACTAT